>NC_056739.1:60107204-60177204 GCF_019279795.1 Protopterus annectens | reverse complement strand
ATTTCTTCCAAAATTTTATTAAGCTCCATAATAGCATTTTTAAGTGGAATATAAATACATGACAGTGTAATCCTCATCCCTTGTGAATAGCCTCTTACTAACACAAATCTACTATTATCTTTTTTCCTCTTTATCAATATTGAAATTCCTCTATCAATATGTATAGGTTCATAGGTTCATAGATAGGTACTAGGCTATCTGCCCAAAGGCATTTATAAGCCTAGCCAGAATATGTTGGCTTTCGCCGCCCCCTTAGATTAGTTCCCTGTGTCTCTGTCCAGCAGAGCCACTAAAGTGATCCCTGGGGTAAGCTTTTTGTTTCCCATCCACTCGTCAAGGTTTCTCTTGAAGAGTGTTAGTGAGGAGCTCTGCCTAATGTAGATTGGAAACTTGTTCCAAAGCATGGGAAGTCTCTGTGACAGGAATCTATCCCTCCAGCACATCCTATTTATTGCTGTGGTGAGGTTTAGATTCCCTAGAGCATGTGGCTCGAGGGGATAAGCTTTTCTTTAGGTGGAGCATGTCAATCAGTTCTGGGTTGGACATGGCCTTGTATGTCAGCCAGAGATCACCTCTGAGTAGGCAGTACGCAACCGAGTACAGCTGGAGTTTCTTCAGTCGAGCTGCATAGGGCATCTGTTTGAGGCCAGTGATCTTCTTGGTGAGGTATTTCTGTGGTCTTTCCAGCTGTTGCAGGTGTCTTGTAAGATACATCCCAAATGGGGCATTGTATTCTATGATGGGTCTGATGAGCGATGAGTAGAGGGGCACAATGATCTGTTTTGATCTGGATGTGAACCCTTTTGTGATAAGGTGTGCCGTGTAGAAGTATTTTCTAACCACTTTGGCAATGTGATTATCAAAGGAGAATTTACTATCTACTTGGGTCCCCAGGTCCCTTATTACGTCTTCTGTTTTTAGGGGACTACCACCTATGTGGTAGTTTGTGGGTACTTTGTTTTTTCCAAAGGGGATGACTATGTACTTTTTGGCATTTAACTTGAGGCCATGATTTTGACACCAGGTGTCTGTCTCAGCAAGACCCTTTTGGAGGATGTCTGTCAGCTGGAGATTCAATTATAGCCCCTAGTTTGCAGTTGTCTGCGAACTTGGTCAGCCATAGTCCTCCTGTGCTTGCCTGTACCTCTGAGAATATATGCCGAACAGGAGGGGTCTTGTTGGTATACTTCTTGGTCTTGATATACTTCTTGTACCTTTGTCCCTGACATTCTGCTGAATATCCATCCTGAAATCTTTTCTTTATTAAATTCACATGCTTCATTCTTTCCAAATTTGTCTCCTGCAGCATTGCTATTTACACTCTGAATTTCTTAATACAACTCTTACCATTTTGTCTATACTTGTGAGCCCATTCACATTCTAAAATAATATGGATAGTATAGCCATTATGATAATAAGTTATTATCTCCAACTAATGTATATGACAGCTTTTTTAAATGTCTATTGCCAGCTTTTATGTTACATTCACCCAGTAATCTTTGTCAATGTAATCTTTTATACAGTTGTTTCTTGTCATGTCTATTTGACCCTATGTCATGTTTTACTAAAAGCCCTCAAATGGACAAACACACCCTCAGAACACCTGCAGTACCTATTACCTTAAAACAAATGCATATAACTATGTACACCATCAAATAATGAAGTTTAACCCTCTGAATAGAAAAAAAATTGTCCCAAACTGACAGCTGCACCCATAGGCATTACCTAACTTAAAAGTAAGGTTATACTTGCCAAGGTGTATGTTACTGTCTGTGGTCCTGTTTATGCTAATTACTGGCTGTTCTTGTCTTATCTTTATTCTCTTCTCAGATGTAAAACAAAACAGCTTGTATGCTTTTAGAAAACATAATATTCTATTGTTAAGAAAAGGTGCACAGGCTATATTTAAGTAAAACAAAACTGTATACTATTCTGTTAAATGCATTGAAGTATTTAGTTACAAGAGAAGGTACTATCTCTTATTCACTTCCATTAATTTCAAACTTTAACCGGGAAAAAGCCGAAAGAAGAAGAAGATGTTTTACTAATCTGCTTGCCTTAGTACCTTTTAATTTTATGATTCCCTCAGCATGCAATGCCCAGATCTTTCAAGATTTATTATCTGCACCTGTAGTTAGTGTATCTCCATGGAAACATATGAACAGCATATGCAGCTGCCCTCAGCTGCAGGCTTCTCAACTGACACTGTACATTTATTTGCTAAAAGAAAACATTTCATTACGTTCACATTGTTCCCTTATTTTTATAAAGCCCACATGTTTACACACAAAAATGTTATTAGATTAAGCCTGGGACATTAAACCAGACATTCACTTATGCAGAAGTAAGAGAAAACATCTCAACTCTACATATATTTTCAGTGCACTTTTACATCACATTCCCCACTCCAACAGCCCAAGATCACCGTATAATAAGGTAAACATGCTTTTGTCCAGCTTTTCTTTTCTTTTTACATTATAATGCCTACATTTCTTAAAAATAAAAATAAAAAAGTACTTTTTAACTCTGGCATTTTATCACATACAACAATCATGGAAAAAGCTTAACTATGTAACATGCAAGTTACGTAATGAAATGTTTTATACAAATCTTGTTAAGAACAAAAAATGTTTTACTTGCAGTTACTTTTTTTCTTTTTCTATGTTAGTGTCCTTCCAAGCATTAATGGCATGAAGTGGAGTAAATGCCTTTCAAGCCACCACAGTTTAGCAAATTCAACAATACTTTTTCTTGTAAAGCTGTATTTCACAAATAAGACTGATGTTTTACAGTTTCACATTTAGGTTCATAATTTCATAGGTTCATACTAGGCTATCTACCCTAGGGCATTTATAAGCCTAGCCAGAATGTGTTTGGCTTGCACCACCCATTTTAAATTTATTTTGCTATGCCCTTTTTCGAGGTTAGTATACTGTGCCTCTGTCTAACAGTGACACAGAAGTGATACCCGGGGTAAACCTACGATCTCCCATCCACTCATCAAGATTCCTCTTGAAGAGAGTCAATGAGGGACTCTGCCTAACCTGGACTGGGATTTTATTCCAGAGTGAAGGGAGCCTCTGGGTTATGAATCTGTCCCTCCAGCATGTCCTATTTATTTCAGTGCTGAGGTTCAAGTCTCTCGAGCACATAGCTCGATGGGATTTGGATTTACTGAGGTGCAGCATGTCCATTAATTCCGGGTTGGACATGGCTTTATACGTCAGGCACAGATCACTTCTGAACAGGCGGTATGCCACTGAGTAGAGCTGGAGTTCCTTTAACCAGGCAGCATATGGCATCTGTTTGAGCCCTTTGATCCTCTTGGTGAGGTACTTTTGGGGTCTTTCCAGTTGCTGCAGGTGTCTGGTAAGGTACATCCCAAAAGGGGCATTGTACTCAATTATGGGCCTGATGAGGGATGAGTAAAGAGGCACGATGACCTCCCCTGATCTAGATGTGAATCCCTTCATGATTAGGTGGGCTATATAAAATGTTTTTCTAATCACTTTGGCCACGTGGTTGTCAAATGAGAGATTGCTATCAACTTGGGTCCCCAGGTCCCTAATTACTTCTTCTGTACTTAATGGATTACCACCTATGTGGTAATTTGTGGGCACTTTGTTTTTGCCAAAGGGGATGACTATACACTTTTTGACATTTAGCTTGAGACCATGGCTCTGGCACCAGTTGTCTGTTTCTATGAGGCCCTTTTGGAGGATGATTGTGTCGGCTAGAGAGTCAATTATGGTGCCCAGTTTGCAGTCATCTGCGAACTTGGTCAGCCACAGTCCTTCCGTGTTGGCCTGTACCTCCGAGAAATATATACCGAACAAGAGAGGTCCCAGGACTGAGCCTTGTGGGACACCACTTGTAACTGGTTTGGAGTCTGACATGGCTCCAGCAATTCTAACCATGTGGGTTCTGTCCTTGAGCCAGTTTGCAATCCATCTAGTGACATAGGGGTTTATATTTAAGCTGGTGAGCTTATCTATAATGCCCGAGTGGGGTATTGTATCGAAGGCTTTTGCGAGGTCCAGGTAGGCTGTGTGGACCACCTTCCCCTCGTCAATGGCCTTGGTGACTGTTTCAAAGAAATCAACCAGGTTTAAGAGGCAGTATCTGCCCTTAACAAAGCCGAACTGGGTAGGATCCAGTGTCTGTAGGTCCCCAATATCTTTATTTATGAGGTCCATGATGATCCTTTCCATAGCTTTGCAGACCAAGCTAGTCAGGCTTATGGGGCAATAGTTTCCAGGCTCCATTGAGGCACCACCTTTATGGAGAGGGACCACTGTTGCTGTATGCCACTCTTTGGGCACATATCCTGTAGTAAGGCTGAGATTGAACATTAGTTTTATGTTTGGGTTTAGCTCTTCTTGGAGTTCATGTAGGACGCAGCCCAGGACACCGTCTGGTCCGATTGATGGTTTGTTTTTTGCTTTAGAGAGGGCGGCTCTTACCTGAGCATCTGAGATGTCAGGGGGGCAGCACTCTGCTGGGATAGATATTTGCCCTTTTGGTGGGGAGGGGGGGGTTGCGCTGAACCTGTCAGCTAGGATGTTGGCAATGTCTGTGGGTTCAATGTATTTTTTGTCATTTTGGACTAATTCTGAGCATATCTGGGAATTACCACCCAGGTTCCTAACATAACTAAAGAAAGCCTTGTGATTATCCTTAGTGTCCTGTGCAATTTTTCTCTCGAAGCTTGCCTTAGACAATTTTATGAGTGAATTTCAGTTTTGCTGGTATTCTTCCTGCTCATCTCTATCTCCAAACCCCAGACCCTGGTTCAAATCCATGGTAGTCCACTACTTTTCATCATCTCCTGTGTTTTTTTTTTACTTCCTCTCTCAAGCATTTTCCTTTAGAACATCAGAAACTGTTTCTTTTGCAATGTCTCTGTAAAGGTTTTGCTATTAGAAGATTAGAAGCATAGTCCCCTTCTGTTTGATGGTTCACTTTTTGATGGACAAACATTTGTATTTATTCCTTAGCCTGTTTAAACAATAGCACTAATCCTCCAGGAAAAATATTCTAAAGACAGCTGGATACAGCAATCTGAATATCACACCAGTCTCTTGACATTCACTAATTGCTTTGATAAATTTGTCTGTCTTCTGCCTGGTGTACAGTGAATAATCATTTCCACAAACACTCTACTGCCTCCAATTTTTAATGCTTTGCCCTTCTGCCACAGTTTTGTCAGGATCAACTCTTTCTGCTGTTATGATTCAATTTTTATTAATACAAGTCTTGGATGTTTTCTCTTGGCCAGAGCATAAACATTATGTACCCTATCATTTAACAAATCCTGCTGTGAAATACAAGTCCAATTGCTTTTTTGTCCTTTGATAAAACTAATGTAGTCTCTTTCTTTCCCTTTCTCTGGTACAGCAAATTTTTATTTTTTTTACGTGCACTGTCCTCTAAATTTACCATTTTTTGAAACAGCTCTTTTTGAGTAGTCCCATACTCCTACATCCTTTTCTTGATTTTGACTTCTGATATTTGCAATTTTTTTTTTCAGTTCATCTGAATAGCTGTTCAAAGCTTCCTCCATTTTTTTGCACCTTTTTATTTGAGTTGATATACTTCTTCAACGTTTCATTTATTTTAATCATCTCTGGGAACATTTGATTTATTTTTTCCTCTAAATTACCGGAAACTATCTCTTCTATCAAAGCTGGAGCTCAAACTACATTTTGCTGAACATTTGCAGGATTCTTCCCAGTCAGTGTTTTCTCTTCAACTTTTCCAGCTGATTTTCTTGCAAGCTCTCCATGTTTCTTCTTTGCTGGCTTCCAGGCAATGTACATACTAGCAAGTAACTGAATTGTGCTAAAACTGGCAGAATTACTAGCCCTTATCTCTCAATTTATTTTTTCACACCGAGAGAGCTGAAGATAAGCTGTTGATCAGTGTGCAGCCATCTTGGAAGATGTCCTTCCATATAATTTTTCCAGTATTCTTTACATAAGGGATCTCCTGCCTAGGATGCCAAGCCTTTAGGTCTTATAGTTGCTATACATCACACATATACTTCCCATACAATCTGTAGGGCATAAAGATGATGTATGGATGCAAACACTCAGAATCTCTTTGCCGGCAGGCTGAATGCCATTATCAAACATCAATTTAAACTCCCTTCCGATGTACTGGTTAACAAGCCACTTTCAGATAAATACCCTGTTGGAGTTTCTTCTCTCCTTTTTCTGTTTTGTATGGTATCAGTGTTCATGTCATCCAGGAAGGGAAAATGTCAGTATGGGAGGCAGATTCCCCATAAAGACCATCATGATCCATGTTTTCTTTCTGCTTGGGTACTTCTCACAAACATACGCAGTGATTTATCTGCCAAGCATTTGTACCTAAGACCCTGAGTAGTTGTTGCTCCTACTTATCTTGAGAACCAATGACTTAAGCTGTTGGCTCAAGGTGGTATAGAAGAATAATCACATTATGAGTGCCAGCCATTTGCCAAGAAGAAGTCCAAAAAGATTTGACCTGATCTGGTTGCTATCCAGCTTCCGTTGGATGTCTTTCTATAGGCTAGTGAAAGCCCTGAGGATTGCCTGGTGCTTGCCTCAGATTCCTCTGCTGCAAACCTGTCAGAGGCCATCATGGATCTGAATTTTCACTTGTCCTTGGAGGCTTTTCCAACATCTGCACTTGACATTGAGGGGGAATCCTGGCTGATAATATTCAAGGATCTGAAGGGTATTCCTCAGATTTTAGTAAGATAGGAAATACCTATCACCATTATTAAATCTCTTCAAGGTTCTGAACCTCCAAGTATTCTTGTGTCTATATTATAACAACGAATGCTTAAAATAGTGAACACTGTATATTCAACCCTAGAATGTTGAAATGGCAAAATGTCGAACACACAGAACAGCGATTTCTTCCCAGGGGAAAAAAAAACAAAAAAACAAAAACAAAACAACCCAAACACAAAATAAAGTGGGGATTTGCCCCCCACACCCCCTACTTAAATACACCAACTCCAAGATCTCACCACAGTGGTGGAAATGGCAAAGTCCCTAAAATGACCCAGTGATTTTTTTTCCCAGTTCCCTGTGTTTGGAATTTCGCCTTTTCAATTATAAAGGGTCGATTAAACAGCATTTGCTATTTTGAGCATTTGGTGATTTAACAGGGAACCACATTTTTCAGGTTGAAATCCTAAAGAAAAAGAAGCAGGCTAACTAAACATGTCCTTCCTGGTAAAGATGCCCGGTGTGAATGGCAGGACATTACTCAGGCTCTGTTTGATGCTTTAATGTTTTTGAAGCTTCCTCAAGAAGTGCTCCCAAACCATCACCTGTCCCTCCTGTATTAACTAAGCTTTTAGATACCTTTTCTGCTGCCTCTGTAGCTCCTGACTCTCACATTCCAGCACCAAAGAAGCCTGATAGGTTCTACAAGGTGCCTGAGAACTGCACGTTTTTGTATAAGTGCCCCCTGCTGATCCTTCCGTGCTCTCAGTTTCTTATGACAAACCCACTGAGCTGTTGCCATCTACTAAGCTGCTTTTTTCTGATAAGGATAATTGGGCCATGAAAGGTTTGGGCAAGATAGTTTATACTGCTACCACTCTGTCTTTTAGGGGCATTAATTACCAGACTTATATGATCGGGTATGTTTTGGCCCTCCTTTCTCAGGTACCTAAGGTGGTGTCTGACAATCTTGATACTGATGAGAAGGCTTCTGCTGTTTCCCTGCTGGGGTCCACTTCTCAAGTTGACCGTCAGTCGATAAAATGCAACTATGATGCACCTAATGCCTCTTTCAGGCTTGCTGCTTTTGGCTCAGTGATGAGGCATTATTTTTGGGTACTACATCATCAGGTTTTAGCTGATGATATCAAGGCCAAGCTTTTGGATACCCTTCTGGATAACAAAAATCTTTTTTGGACAGCTGCTGTTGACTTGTTTCAGTCCCTCTAGGATAAGGGTAAGGCCTTGCAGGAACTTAAATATAATTTTATCTCCCCTGTCCTCAAACTCCAGAGGAATTATCCTTCTAAGTCTGCCTTTGTTTCATAGACAGACACACCCTCCTCTTAAATGTAAGAAAGGTTCTAGGTGTGTTTCTCCTACTAAGTCTGCTCAAAGTGCTCCTTCCCAGAAACCTTTTTTTCTGGAACAAGCTTGTTTCTTTTTGAGGTTTAGCCATCCATTACTCATGGCTAGTTCCCATTGTCTCTCTGCCTTTATGTATCTCTTCAGAATTGACATTAGATCACCTCAGAATCTTGGGTGCATCTATTATCCATCAGGGATATTTCATGGTTTGGAAATCCCTTTGCCTCTTTTCTGATATTCTTTAACATTCTTGAGAACAGCTTTTTCATTTTCCAGAAGTTCTGCAATTCCATTTGGATCAGGGCACCATTCAGCTTATTCCACAACCCAGGTGGGGAAGGGGTTTTACTGAAGAATGTTTTTGGCTACTAGAAAGGAAGGTACATGGATACAAGTTCTGGATCTTTCTTTGCTGAACACCTTTATCAAGGTTCCTTCTTTTTAGATGTTGCCTCTTCAGACTTTGTTTCCTCTTCTTTCTTGGGCCTTTATTGTTTCTCTAAACCTCATGGATGCATACCTTCACATTCTAATTTACCCACTGTTCAGGATTTTTTTATGTTTCTCTCTTCCTTGCATTTTAAGTTCTCAGTTTTGTCCTTTGGCCTTTCTACTGTTCCAAGGGAATTCAACAAATGCCTCACTCCTCTCATTGCTTTTTGCAGGCTTCAGAAGATACAAATTTTTTGCTATCTAGACAACCTGCTCATTTAAGCTCCTTCTCCCAGCAGTCTGTTGCAGGATCTCCAGTTTAACATTTGTCATTTACACAATCTGTAGTTCACCATAAACCTCCAAAGATCCATCCTGCCACCTTCCCAGGATCATGTTTTCTTTGGGTGCATACTTCAGACTGTTCCCATCTTGGCACCTCTCCCTGCTCACAGCGTTTTATTTGTAACAACCTTTTTCCAGTCTGTTCTTCCTCTGTCCTCTCTCATGGCCAGGGAAATTATCAGGGTTATGGGATTTATTGCCTCTACTATTCCCGTGTTCCTTCTCACCAGACTCCATATGATAACATTTTAGTGGTACCTCATATTACTGTGGCCCCAGCATTGCCCCCCTGGAGTTCCCTGTTCCTTTTCTTCTTTGTCTCAAACTTGAACTTCAGTGGTGGAGTCATCAACACCAGGGCTTCCCTTTCAGGACCCAAGTCCCTCTCAGGAGCTGTTCATGGACACTTCATATGTGGGGTGGGGAATTTCTTGTGGCCCACTAAAGGTCCAGAGTCTTTGGCATCCTCATCAGAGGTTGGACCATATCAGTATTAAAGAGATGAGAACTCTGATTCTGGATCTGCAAGCTGTCCATTCCCTCTTTCATTCTGGGCCCCCCTCAGGTCTGGGATCTTCCTCTCCAGTATCAAGTGACTCTTCAGATTGTTTGCAATCCCTCTGAGCACTGTCTCATGGCAAACTGTTTGAGCAAGTCCAGAACACAGTCTCATGAATGGATGCTTCACAGAGATATGTTCCTGGACATTGTCCATCAGTGGAGGTATTCCTTGAGTAGATCTTTTTGCCTCCCATCTGAACAGAAAACTTCCTTTATCCTGTTTCAGAGATCCAGGTTCTCTGACTTGGAAAGTGGATGCCTTGTCTTTTCCTTGGAAGGGGATGTTTACGTACTTTCCTCCACCATCCTCTGTTTCCACGAGTTCTGCACAAGATCATGTAGGACTCTCCCAAAATCTTGCTGGTAAGTCCCTTTTAGTCCAGACAGCATGAGTTCCCTTGTCTTTCGCAAATGACCAGGGGAAATCACCACAATTTACATCACTGGGTGGATCTTCACATGCAAGACAAGGGATCTCTTATCCATCCTAACGTGTCCTCTCTTCAAATGACACTGTGGGTGATAAGCTTTTGATCCCTTTTAGGCACCCCTTTTCTGAGCATGTGTACTGGGTTCAGCAGGATGCCAGGAAACCCACTACCAGAAAATCCTATATGTCCAAATGGAAAAGATTTTCTGTTTCACTATCAGCATCCCCTATCTGTGGAAGTCCTTCCGGTTCTCTCTTACTTGTGTGATCTGTTCCATGGGTTGGCATATTCTTCATTTAAAGTTCACCTGTCAGCAATTTCTGCTTGTCTGCCCTTGAATCCTTCTCTGGCCTCTTGGTTTGACATCACACAATTTCTTAAAAGCATCCTTCATATCAGACCTCTCAGGAAGCCAGGACTTCAATTTTGGGTTGGTATATTCTTCAGTTAAAGCTCACATTTCAGCTATTTCTGCTTGTCTGTCTTTGATTCCTCATTTGGCCTTTATGTTTGAGGTCAAATACTTTCTTAAATGTGTCCTTCATATTAGGCCTCCCAGGCAACTATTTCTCCTTCCTGGGACCTTAATTTTGTTTTTGAAAAATTAACTCAGTCTCCTTTTGAGCCTGCTTCTTTGGCTTCCTTACAACTTTGTATTTGGAAGACTATTTTTTTTGGCTCTTACTTCAGCCAAGACAGTGTCTGAACTTCAAGCTCTCATGGCTATTCCTCCTTTTTTAGTTTTTCATAGACATGGTGTCTCTTCATACTAATCCTTCTTTTATGCCCAGGGTGGTCAATGAGTTATCCCTTAATCAGTCTATTCATCATCTTTGTTTTTTTCCTTCTCCGCAGTCTGCCAGTGAGAAGGTTTTTCACACCTCAGGTATTATTTACATAAAGCTGAAATAATTTGCAAATCTGTGCAGCTTTTTGTTTCATTTCATCCCAGGACTTTCGCTGTGGCTGTTTCTAAGCAAGCTCTCTCCTACTGGATTTCTGAGGTCACTTCCTTTTATTATTCTTTTCATGGCAAATGTCTGTCCTCATCTGTAAAGGACATTCTACTAGGCAGTTGCCTCCTACAGTGCCTTTTTCAAGGGTTTAGATACCAATTCCATCCTTGATGCTGCTACTCGGTCCTCTCTTCATACATTCACGAAACATTACAAGTCAGATGTTATTTCCAGGGCCAGGGCAGGCTTTGCCAGGGCTATCCTGCATGGGTTTATAGAGGGCTGTTCTGTGCCTTCCTCCTGCCAGGCTTTCTATTACCTCTTGTACTCTCCCTTAGGTAAATAATACTGCAACAGTGATATGGAAGGACATAGTATAGTTATGTAAAATCTTACCATAACAGTAGATGTTCTTCTCTTCAGTGTTGCAGTATTTGGTCCCTCCCTACTTCCCTCTCTGTTCTAGCTCTTGCCCTGCATTTTTATAACTCTCCTGGCTGAGGGGTTCTTATTCCTTTCCTTTCGCCTTTCTTCACTTCTAGATGCACATGTTCTCCTTTGTCCCTGAGTGTTTTCTGTTCCTCCTGGGGCTTTTCAGTTCTAAGTGTTTCCATACATATGTCACCTTTATGCACTATGCCTTGCACAGGGAGCATATGTATGATGTATGGCACCTAAAAGATGTAAAAGCTTGGGTATACTGACGAGATGTTGGGCTACTCTTGGCAGGAGATACCTTATGTAAATAATCCTGCAACAGTGAAGAGAAGGTCATGTACTGTTATGGTAAGATTTTACACAACTGTACTTTTACTTCAGTAGTAATTTTTGATTTTGTGGCTACAGCCCTCCCACTTCCTTAGGGTGGTGGCCCCAGTGGTGCACATAGTAGAAATGCCAGTTGCCCTAATTCTCAGGCAGAAGAGTTTTGTGGCAGTCCCAAATTCTGTAAAAGTATTCCTGTTGAACTACATCACAATATTTGTCAGCCTCTAGACTTTCTAAATAAGAGCTGTCCTTACTTAACATTCTTTCTTTGCAGATTGTCAGATGTCCCCCCCCCCCCATAATCCTGCTTCTTTGATCCCTACAGCAGATGAAGGTAAACCCCATGATTCTGTGTTTGTAATTAACCATGTACTTCATCCTAGGTCAAACCCGAAAATGTTCCACTTCCAAACTATGAATTACTTCTATTTGTTGATAGATCCTGTGTTTGAAGAAAAGGTGGCTCATTAATACAACATTTTCTGTGTGCACAGCAAGCCAAGTATTACTGATTGGACTTTGAATGGAAATGTTTCTACTCAAATAGTTGTACTTGTTGCTATAATTAAAGCTTGTAAATTAACAAAGGCCAAAGCAGTTACAATATTTACATATTCATGTTATGCCTATGGTTAGTTCATGACTTGGGAACATAAGACATGTTCTTCATATTAATCACTGCTGTAGTACCTTGAACTTTATGTGTTTTATCCTGCTTAGGATATAACAGACGGTCAGTTTCCAAAGCTTCAGGGCACATTCCATGCACCTAAACATTTAGTCAGCTTGAGCTAGGCTGACTAAAAAGACATGTTTGGGTGCCAATGATGTTCTTGCTCTTGCAGGTTGACACGATTGACCTCACTACTTGGGAAGGACAAGAGTATAACACAAAAGAAAAGAAAGGAGAAGAACAAGAGGAAATAAGAAATTATGGATGTTTAAACAATTTTAAATTCTACTATCTCAGTCACAATTTGAGCAATTGAATAACTTGAATTACTTTTGTTCCAATGGACTTAGTTCAATTAATAATTCAACTTAAGTTGTTCACTGGAAAGTTTAACTTAAGGTTTAAGTTGATAGGGGTGGTGATAGAGAGTCTAACTTTTTGTATAGTACAAAAAGTCTTTTTATATCACTTGCCAACACTTTTGTCACCATTTTTAAAAGAAGTTGTGAAAATAATTTTAGAAGGTTTATTGTGAGGCAGATTGATTTTGTTGACAATTTTAGTTCTGATGAACGAAAACTTTTAAAATAACTCAAAGATGGCAAAGATGTTAGGGTTATGAAACCCAATAAGGGTGGAAGGGTGGTTATTATGGATTATTTAAACTATTTTAGTGAAATATTTAGTATTTTGAATAATTTAAAAACTTACAAAGGAGTTTCTAGAACAGAATTCAGTGTTGCTTATTCCAAAATTGATTTTGTTTTACTTGATATGGTTTTATAAGGAACTTGTTCTGATTTGACATCTTATTTTCTTAATGTAGACACGTTGGTGATCCCATCTATTGTTCTGATACTGAATACTCATAAAAATTCTACTGACCCACCTTTGAGACAGATAGTAGTAGCCAAGAGATCAAAAAATTAACCCTTGGTAGCTTATGTTGGTTGTATGTGTAAGTGTATATTGAATGGTTTTAAATATATTTTAAAAGATCCAGTGCATTTGCTTGGTCAAATAGCAACACCTCTTTTATAAAAGACATGATTTTTGTTGCAGTTGATGGTGAACATTTATTTTCCATAATACCTCACACCGTGGGCCTTAAGTTGTTGTTGGATGCACTTTCTAGATGCAATAGTTTTTCTAACAGACTTATTGATTGTGAATTAATGTATGGACTTAATTTTCACAACTTTGTAATTTTAGAAGCTGAGTTTTTTTCATCAGGTGTCAGAAGTAGCAGAGGGGGCCACATGTGTGCCTTTGTATGCTAACCTTCTTATGGCTACATGGGAGTCTAACTATGTGTTTAATTCTCCATTTTTTTATTCATGTTTTGAAACACTTTAGGTATATTGATGATATATTGCTTCTTTGGAGAGGTGATCAGTCCAACTTACTGGACTTTAAGACATACACTGATAAAACTACTGATTTTTTGCATTCAGTTATTGTTATGATTTTGATGAGATTAATTATCTGGACATCACCATAATGAAGGATATGGACTAAATTAGGTACAGTTCCACTATTTTTAGGAAGGAAACATATTCCTGTTCTTTCCTTCATTTCAATAGAAATCCTCCCCTATTCCAAAAAAGGAACATGTTTAAAGGGCAGATGGTGCAACTTTTGAGAATGGTCATTGACAATACAGTCTTCTTTAATGAATTGGATATAATAGTTGGGATGTTTAGCAATATCTGTTATCTCATGTCCATGCTAAAAGAAGTTAAACAGACTGTTGTTAAGGACAGGATGACAAACTATGCTAATATTTTGGCTAGTGTAAATGCAGAAAAACCTAAGGTGGTGTTACAAGGGAACCATCAAGTTGACACTGGAGATGACAACAGTATAATGAGGTACACCATGGTAGTTCTTTTTAGCACTGGTGTGTACAACATTTAAATGATTTTGAGGTCTACTTAGAGCCTGACATTTTCTCCTGAGGTTAAGAGAAAAATAGGTGATGTGCAGTTGGTCACCTACAGTAGAGGTATAAATCTCAAAAACATTTTGAAAACTGAATCCAGGATATTAAATGTTAAAGAGATTTTGTGTATGAATACATTTGGTATGTGTAAGTGCTGTAAATATATTAATGGCTTTATGTGCATATCGAGGGTTACAACAGAACTATAGCATCCCCTGGGTGGGTGAACTGTAACACCAGGAATGTAGTTTATTTAGCTCCATGTATATCCTGTCCAGTGTTTTATGTTGGTAAGACAATTAGGGGAATTAAAGGACAAAATATATGAACATTTGTATGACATCCATGAAGGGAATACTAAAAACGCCCTTGTAGGTACAAGCAGAAGTGTAGTGATTTTAACAAATATATCTTGTTTGTTATTTATATAGTTTTTACAGTGATCAAGGAAGAGGTTTTGACAGTAATCTTGAAATAAAATAACTACAATGGCAAATAAGGTGGAATGCATATGTAGAATCAGGGCTTAATGACTATTTATCATTAGCCTGCATTCTTAAAGCCAGGGCAATTTTATTATGAATGGTGGTGTTTCATAATGGTTCACAGTTGGTGTCTGTTATTTATTCAGTCATTTGCTATTGTTGTTTGTATTAATGCACTTGAATATGGAATACTTTTTATTGTTTTACAAGTGACATAGTTTTATTAGATATGTTTTATTGTTTATTGCAATTGTATTTTTATAGCACTCTTCACCTTTAAGGACTCACTAATTTAATTAGTTCAAGGATCTGACTGATGATTTGACATTATTTAAATGTGAAGGAGTAATTGTTTTTATTTACTTTGATGACGTCTGCTAACAGACGAAAGTCTTAGTGGTGTAATAAAAATATTTGGAAGTACTTCTTTGCCATTTACCTTTATGCCATTATGAGTGGCACTTTGGTTCTAAGTTTATTGTCTTCTATTCAGTGTTAACAGTAATACAGTACACTTATCCTAATACTTGGAGAGCCTGGCATGCCTCCTCTGGCAGGTGATGTTATGTCGCTCAGTGTCCTGTGGTGTACAAAAGCATATAGCTAAGAATAATGATCATAACATATCCCTGACAGCAGAAGGTGATTACAGCTACAGGTGCTGGTCCTGCTTACTGTACAATGATAGAACAAAAACAGAGTGCTTACAATAGCAATGTAGTCCTCCTTCTACAACATCTTCTTTCCACTGGCAGAGAAGGTCTGGATGATGTGTCTAAAAGTCATGATTACTCTGGCAGTAATTATTGGAGGGGGTGATGTCAGTGGCATCACTCACTGCCCTTGTAAGCTGGAGGTAGGCATCTGCTTTATAAACAGGTCCATCATAATAAGTAACCAGATAACCATGATGATCCCTGTAAGGAAGGTATAAAAGATCTTGCACTCTATGCTGCACTAGGTGTGACAACTGACAACGTTTGCTCTATTTGAGGCCATGTCCTCTCATGAAGTCAAGAGCAAAGGGCTAAAATGATAGCTGGGGTGTATAGCCAAACATTGCAAACACTAAGTGATGTGCATCAAAGAGCAACAGATAAGGCCAATGCCTATTGGTTGTCATCATCATCATCATCATCAGCCACCTTTTTCCCATTTTCTACATGGGGTCAGGATGTCATGTCAGCTGTCACCATCTCTCTGTTTAGTGCCACTGTCTTGCCTTCTTTGATACTAATACCTGAATGTTGCAAGACTTCTCTGTCACAAACCATCCATCTCTTTGCTGAATGCCCTGTTTCCTCTTGCCTTCTTCCTGCCTGTCCCATATCTTTTTCTCCAGGTTGTCTTCTTTTCTGCACATGCCCGAGCCACTATATTGTATTCTCTTTGACCTTTTCTGCAACTGGAGCCTGTTTGGCTTCTGCTCTTATTTCATCCTTCCTTAGTCTGTCTCACAGTGTGCATCCTACCACCCCTCTCAGGCACTTAATTTCCATCACCTTTAGCTTCTTCATCTGCTCTCTCTTTACTGCCCAGGTTTCTGTACCATACATTAGTACTGGTCGCACCACTGCTTTGTACACCTTACTTTTCAGCTTCTTTTGCATTCTTCTGTCATAGACTACACCAGACACTCTGTGCCAGTTGGCTGCAGCCCCTCTGATTCTCACTTTACCTCCTCAATTCAGACTTCCCTTCTCAACTACCCCTCCTGATATTTGAAGCTGCTGATTTGTTCCACTATTTTCTCTTATATCTCAGTTCTCAGCTTCTTCTGACTTCCCTAACTTGCTACCATTGCAGTCATCTTATCTGTACTCAGCTGCATCCCATGAGCCTTCAATTTTGCATTCCATTACCTTATCCTTTGCTGAAGTTCTTGCTCAGAATCTGCCTGTAATGCCACATTGCCTGCATATAGTGACTTTGTTGATCTGCCCCCGCCAACCTTTTTGCTAATGTAGTCCATCATCAGTATGAACAGCAGTGGGTTTGGAGCCAAATCGTGATGCACACCTATCCTGAGACCTAATACCATTCATGCTTGAGTCTTTGGTTCCTTGTAGATAACTCGCACCAAGTCTCTATCAATGTTTCTGGGATTTTGATACTTTGAACCCCTGCAAGACTGCCAAATAAGATTTTTTAAGACCTCTTCATATGCTTTTTCCATGACTAGGAATGCCCAGTTGGATTCTTTCCTCATCTCTAGCTTCTTCTCAACTATCTGTCTCACTGCAAACATTGGGTCATTGTGCTGCATCCTGATCTGAATCTGAACTGCTGATCTCCCATCTTACTTTCTACTAGTCTGCATATTTGTTTATCAGTCACCCTCTCCAGTACTTTCATGCAATGTGGCAGGAGTTTGATACCTCTGTACTGTTCTCAGTTGTGAGAGTCCCCTGGGATATGCGTTTCTCTCCACAGTGCTATGAGTAACCTCAGGAACCATTTCTCCCCATTTCACACAACATCCTTATCAAATCAGCTGTGAGCTCATCTGAGTCTGCTGCCTTCCCTGACTTAATTGTCCTTAGTGCTGTCCTTGCTACATATGGTGGGCTCCTCCTCTTCTTTCATTGTAATCTGTGTCTGTGGCAGTACAGCTTCTGTGGGACTTTCTTCATTCAGAAGCTGCTGGAAGAACTCCTTCCATCTGTCACCGGTGGACAGGTGAGCAGGTTTGTTGCTGGCATCCCTTGTGAAGGGTTTCTGACTATCCTCTTTAGCGTTCTGTCTTTACCTTGAAACCATATACAGTTTCCTTGTGTCATCTACTAAGTCACTTTCCTGACCTACCTGGCTTGGATGCGTATCTATTTTGTAGGCCTCGCACATACTGTTTTGAGGTGCTGCTATTCTCCTTCGTCATCTTTATTTCCTCTTCAACTTCAGGTGATAGAGCTCTGAATAATTGCTTGAGCAGTTGTGATTTCTCTTCAGTAAACTTGCAGGTCTTCAGTCTGATCTGTGTGGAATTTAGAGCCGTCTTACAGCCTGGTTGCAGCTGACTGTGACTACCAGTGTGTTATGCTGTGGGACAACTATTTCACTGTGGGATGACTAAACAATCACTGCTTCTACCTCAGTGGCATTTTCTTATTAGGAAGAAGTCTACCTGAGTTGCAGTTTGGCCTCTGTTGTATCTAATCTTGTGACTTGTCTCTTTTTGAACTATGTGTTGACTGCTATCAAGCCATTTGCTAGACAGAAGACTAAAATGGCCTCTTCTTTATTCCTATTGCCCCACTCATGTGGAGCAGGCAGTCCTCATATGCTGTTCTGTCTGTCCCAATATTTTCTTTCAAGTCACCCAATATGAACACCAATTCATGTTGTCCTGCTTTATCTAGTAGGTCCTGCAACTGCTGTCTGAATGCATACTTTTCCATACTATCACAACCCTGCTGTGGGCCATAGGCTGGGATTATGAGTACTGCAAAAAGAGAAATCCATGGTATCCCTCAAAGTCTCAACTAAGACTGGGCTATTCAGCTAGGATTGTTTGTTTTTGTGTTTCACTAAGGGATATTCCATTTAAAACTCAACTGTGGACTGCCTACTATTTTCTATTTGATTATTTGATAGTGTCTATTTTATAGTTATATTTTACAGTTTGATTTTTATAATGTGAACTAAGTGCATAACATAATTTAGGAAGTAAACATCACACCCTCCACACTGCAAAGTTTCTTCTTGGTTTGATTATGTGTAACGTCCTGTGAGTAGATTGGAATCTGATTACCATGAGTCTGTCACTAATTCTGATGACATCCCTCACTGCCTTCAGAAGCCTCACCCTCACCACAATTTCCATACCATTTCTAGCCTGTCTTTCTCATGAGTAGTAGACTCTGGATTCTAAGCCAAGTGGCTTTGCTGTACTGACCTTCCATCTTGTGTCTTGGATACATAGGATGTTTAGCACCCTCATTAACCTCATGTCTATCACTTCCAAGCTCCATCCTGTCAGGGATCCGGCATAGAGTGTAGCAATTCTTAGTTCGGGTTTGGCAGGTTGATTAGTTTTATGCCTAGCTTTCACACAACAGAGCTATCCCACGTACCCATATCTGTACACCAGGGCTTTTGGACTTCATGGTAGGCACACACTGGCCAATAGGGACACATACACCCCTTCCATCATTAGTAGGGATCCTTGTCGTAGGGTGGAGTAATTTGGGTCCTCAACCAACTTATCCCTGGCAAATATCCATGTCCATTTTGTGACATTAGACAACATGACTGAATCACCAAGAGACATATTTTACACTGTTGAGTAACTATTCCTGCCACTGGTGCAGTCTGTGATTGGTGGTCTCCTCTCTTGAGGATACTGTGCACCACAATATATGCCCAACGCGGTGATCTTTAAGGCACCATGTAGAGTCTGTGCTGCTGCCCACAGCTCCACTCTTTGGTGATTTTGAGATGTAAATACTCAGCATGTTTTTCAGAGGTGGAAAGAACCCCTCAGACATGAAAGAAGAACATGCAAACTCAAAACAGACATTGGCCAGAGGTTAGGATCAAACCGTTTATCTTGTACATGGGAGATGAAGACCTTAACTGTTATGCCAACTGGTCATCCCAGCTATCAGTCGTATGGTGATGCATTAGTGAAATGTAGAATGATAGCAGTACAGCCAACCTCCACAGGTATGCACACCTAACTGACCTATGTGCCCATGAATAGGCATTATGGGCGGTGACACAGTAGAATGGCCATGGCCATCAACATGATACAAAAACGTAATTAGCATGGCCTGGCTCCACAGGATTGCATATTATATGTGGCTCCCACCATGCAAAAGGAGGACTGAGCCCCATAGCATGGAATAGCAGTGATAACACATCACATTATTGCTGTAGTCATAGATGATTGCACTAATTCATCATCACTAGTGCAAACAAAATACAACTGTGGTAAAAGGAGGTCAGTGCTCATAACTCACAAAAACCAATAAAGAAAATGAATTTCAATTGGAGCTTAATTTACAGTTATTTATTGAACACATTGAGTAATCACTTTTTTTTAAAAAAATAATTCATCATACTTAGGTACAATGCACCCAAATCATGTATAAACAAAGCAATATTGTGACATCATATAAAAGCAACTGTTCAGAATTTTAAGTTTCCTCCCCTTCAACACACTTCAGTGCAGAAAGGGAATATTTCCCATTCTGCGAGTGAAAAGCCATTGACTTTCCCCTTCGGCCTTTCCGACGTTTGATCATATGATGTTGACCATCTATGATTCGAACATCGGAACGGTCGCTCATCTAATATAGACCTTGAAATTTCGAGTGTCAGCTCTTTTACAGGAGAAAAAATAAATACAAAAAGGCAGACAAGATAGGAATTAAAGAATAAATAATAACAATAGTACAAAACTAAATATCTAAGTAACTGTTGCACATGCTTGTACACTACTACATTGGACAACACTGACTACTAGATAATTAACACATGAAAAGAAAAGTACACTATACACAGACATGAGATTGGGTGATATTGCACATAAGAAAGTGTCTGGAATTGCACTTAAATGAGTATATATTAATTTTAGTGTGCAATAAATAAATAAAATTACTGTATGAAATAAAAAAGAAAGAATGACAGTGTAACAATCTATTATAGTTTTGATCCACCCAGATTTATGTCTGCATTAGATAGATAATGGTATATTAAATATATTATAGGTATGTCAGGCAGTGTTACAGTGTCCCGATGCAGTAGCAGCTTTTATAACACCATGTTATGAGACATGGTGCTGACCACAAATATCTCACTGCAGGCCACCAGAAGTATGCAGACAATATTGTCTATGACAGTCCAGTGTTACATTCTATCTCTACCACAGTTTGAGCGCAGTAGATAAGGGTCTTCAGCAATGATTTCAAGATGCAGCCAACATCATCTGCGAGACACAACAGTGGATGCCATTTTGAGTTCATGAGACACAACTGTTGTGGACTATGCAGGTGTCAGTATCTATACACAGCAGCTAAGTAGTGAAATGGAAACTCACCTGACACAAAACGCTGGCAAAGCTTGCTGATGTGCCAGATGTAAAAATCATGCACACTAGCCTTGTATGATAAATATGCCAACACGGTAGGCATTGACTATGTTTTATTCGTGGAGATGATAGCATGCAAGCCTCTGACAGACTATTTTGCAATGGAGAGGTGGCTTTATACAGCATTGTGAACCTGGTTCCCCAGTCAGACACTGAAACATGCTAACCACCTAAAGAAAATGCTGCTCGTGGCCTCCTAATGTTAGTAATACATGTGCACACCTAAAGAAAATGCTGCTCGTGGCCTCCTAATGTTAGTAATACATGTGCACACCTAAAGAAAATGCTGCTCGTGGCCTGCTAATGTTAGTGATACATGTGCACACCTAAAGAAAATGCTGCTCGTGGCCTCCTAATGTTAGTAATACATGTGCACACCTAAAGAAAATGCTGCTCGTGGCCTCCTAATGTTAGTAATACATGTGCACACCTAAAGAAAATGCTGCTCATGGCCTCCTAATGTTAGTGATACATGTGCACACCTAAAGAAAATGCTGCTCGTGGCCTCCTAATGTTAGTAATACATGTGCACACCTAAAGAAAATGCTGCTCGTGGCCTCCTAATGTTAGTAATACATGTGCACACCAAATTATTATGGTGTTTACAATAGCTGATTGACAAAGCCACACTGCTAATTGTATACATTTGTGAATGACTCAGTCATGTCTGATTTAATAATTTGTGTATTCAATGGCATTTTATTAGCATACTGCCATTCATTTCCATGGCATTACATGGTTGTTTCCATGTGGTGCATACCATGCCATGGTACAGTCACCTTGCATGTGTCTCAGAATCACTCCCCATCATGCACACCACCACTTCCCACAATACTTCACATAATGCACTGCAATATTTGTTTCAGGTACCATCTCTGTAGTCATTCATGTGCTAATAAGAATTTATTTATTCATTTACATACACCTTCCAGTTATCATGTACTACATTTACAACTGAAGAATTGGTTAAAACTGTACAAGCTGCCTAATGTCAATCATAGTAAACCATACTATACTTAATCTACAGTACAACAAATATGAACAATAAATAACAGCATTCAGTTTGTGTTTCTTAACTCTTGGGATAAGCTGTTGTCATACCTTGAAAGATGCTAATACATGTTATCCCACTCCCCTAAAAAATACATATACAGACCCATGCACACACACACACACACACACACACACACACACACACACACACACACACACACACACACACACACACACACACACATACACACAGTACACACCCACGCATGTGTACACATGCACAGAACACACCCACACACATGTACACATTCACAGAACACACATAAGCCATTGGAATTCTCTCTTAGTTACCTACAGAAAAGTTGTAAAAGGTGTGACCTCAATTACTGTACCATATTATCCAAGGAATCCATCATATAGTAACCACATGTGGGTCTGTTGCCCTAGTATTCTATTTTGCTGTAGGATCTTGTCATACCTATTTGTTCTTATTGCTTAAAAAAATGCTTTTCAACTTCTGACATATTCTAAATTCTATTTTTAATGAGACATTAAACCACAGTCCCATCTGCTTGAGTTGGTGGTAACTCAGGTAGATGTAACAGATCTCACACCATCTGTTGAACAGAGTAGGAGTTCTTTATTTAAAATTCAAAATATAGATACTATACATTTTATATACATTATTTACAGTCATATACAATTATATGCAATTAAGTTACATATTTTTCTTTATGTTTTACATTTTAATCCCCCTACTGCTTTTTTCCAAAACCAAAGTCTTATTTTTTCAAAATATCTGCTAAAGACCATTTTCCATTGAATTTTATTTCATTTTGCCTTTCATTCCAAATAATCCATATTATACGAAGCAACTTTTCATCCCATATATCCACACCTTTTTGTTTTACCTTTTCATAATATCCATTGTTTTACCTTTTCACAATATCCATTGTTTTACCTTTTCATAATATCCATTGTCCAATATACAATTGTCCAATATCCATACCAAAGCGGACCTTTCTCTGAGTGTCCCTTCCTACATATGGGCCTTCAAAACCTGTATAAGGTGGTTTGAGCTACAATAAATAGTTTTAGTGTATCAGGTATACTTACTTATGTAGTACATTAGTCTAATAGTGTATATCCTACATGAAACTGTTCAGTTTTGGTTGCTCGCTCTGTGGGTCTGATCAGTTACTAGCACTGCCGCTCGAGCAGTTAAAAGCCGACATTAGGCTTTGGTGTACTATAGAAACTGATATAAACTATTTTTTAAAATCTCCATGCAACCGGATCTTTCCTTGAGTATGCATGCTTTTACATGAGTCTCCGAAGAACCTATAAGGCGTTTTTTGACCTATACTAATGGCTTACTTAGTGTATTAGTATAGTGGTTTATTGGGTATTAGCGTAATACTTGCATTTATTTTTCACTAAATTGCTTAGTTATGCTTGCTCGCACAGCGGGCCTGAATAAGCCTGCACTCTGTGCAGCTGAAAGCCAACAATAAGCCTTGGTGTATGACAAAAACTGAATGAAACTATCTTTCTTCATTCCCACTCAAGCGGACCTTTCTCAGAATGTGTTTGCTAAGGCAAGGGTCCCTGAAGCCTTTAAAAGGCTTTTGTATAACAACAAATAGTTTTTTACCCTGATGCTTGAATTCTCCCCACAGACCAACCTAACTGTGTATGTGTTGCATAGCATCTGAAGTAAATGCTTAACATGTTGTACTACTGTTGTAGTTCTAGCATAGTACTTGTTAATATGATTTAATATGACTTACTAATACTTTAGTTTAAATAGTAAAATATACTAAATTGCTACATTTAATTCGGTGCTACTTCTAAATAGGTATTGAAATATAGCACTATAAAGTAATACATTGTTGCCAACAAGGGTTTGGAAAGACTTACTTGATATCTACTGATACTGTCTTTGTGAATGATTAGCTCTTTTTTCTATAAGGTTTGTGTTTTTAGAAATGTTACTTGCTATTAATGTATGTGTCACTGATTGACTAGTGTAATGTATGAACAAGCTTACCTTGTTATGTGATAATTACTGTTTCTCATCCCTACCTCTCTGTCTTGCCTCCTCAAGTTACCTGCTCATCTTGTGCTACCTGCACTAGTCTTTAGGAGCATAAAGGACCCTCTCCTACTTATCGGAAGCTCACCTCACTGAATAATTCCACCTTACAATTCCTCTCCAAAGGACACCAGCAAAGTATGTTTGTGGAATAATTCCTGCCAGAAAGACTTTCTTCTACTGTACCTATACTACATGGTTAGAGAAAGTCCTGAGCTAAGACAGCCAGCAGCCTCTATCCCCCACCCCTGCTGTACCTCACACACACTCTTCCCATCCCCTTTTTAAAACTCCCTTTGTCCAGCAACTTTTTTCCTTGTTTGTACTTTAACTCCCTCTCTTATCAGCCTTGTAATTATCAGACCTGTCCACTAGGGGGCTCCCTACCCCAGCTATTCTCTCTTTCTTGTGTCTCATGCCCTGATACTTATATTATTTTTCTCCTGCTATTCCTAACTACTATTAGTCCTTCTTAATTCACCCTCTACTTCTACTGTCTACACCCGCCTCTTCTAGGTTTAATTCTAACTACCCTTTTCCCACACCTGTCTTATAAACTTACCTTCTGGAGACAGTTGTGCTGATTGTTTTTTATAACTGCATCTGTAGCTGTCTTAAACTGCTCCATTCGCGGGCTCATTTCACTCCCCTCCCTACCCCCAAATTCCACCCACTCCCAGGGGTCCTACTCTTATACTTACTTAACCACACCTCTTCCTCTTCCATTAACTTATAGAATCTGCTGGCCACACCTCTTCCTTTTCCTGTTACACTCAGAACACTCTACCACTCTATTCTCTTATATCTACCTTCTCTTAACACTTCCCTCTATCCTACCACAACCTTCTCACTTCTCCATCCTCACCCTCTATACTTCTAAATTGTACCTATATATATATCCAATAGTAAACATACACAATGTATAAACATCCCACACCATTTTGTATCCTACTTTTATTCACACTACTACTACTTCTTCCTCTAACCATTGCCTACTTACCCACTTCGTATGAATACCCACTGCATCTAGACCATCACTATCCTAATAAGGAAACCAATGCTCTATTCCTTCCACTCTTCTTGAACCATGCTAATATAACATCTTCACCCAACTACCTACTTGCAAAGCATCATAGAATACTACATATTAAATATAACACACTTAATCTTAGGAAAAATCCACTTCTATACAACAAATTCCCTAACCCAAGCTATATATGATTAATACTCTCAATAAAGGCTGGAGATATCCACCCTAACCCAGGCCCTACAAGAACTCCTAGTACTCTCCATAGCCAAAATCCCTACTCTAACAATTATCTTACTAAAACATCTAACTCCCTACAAGTAGCCCATCTCAATATACGTAGCATAAACAACAAAATACTTCAACTCCAAGCTCTAGTAGAAGTATATTCCTTTGATATCCTCTGCTTAACAGAAACATGGTTAAAACCTGCTACCAAAGACAATGAAATCATTCCACCTGGATATAACATACTAAGACTCGACCGAGTAGCCAAGAAAGGAGAAGGGGTAGCTATTCTGTTTAAATCAGGCTTACAATTAACCACACACAACTGTAAAATACCTCTCGATTCCAATGCTGAAATCCTCATCTCCAAACTTCATATTAACAATGCCAAATCTATCTATATCATCTGCATGTATCTTCCTTCTGGTAATAACATTGCCACCATGAAAAATACTCTTTGCTGGCTATCCCAACACTTGCCTCAAGAAACAATAATCCTAGGATATATAAACATTGACTGGAACTGCTATTGTAGCAGCCTCCCTACAACCCACATTAACCTATATGTTTTTTCTCAAACTATTACATCCCCCACCAGGATCAATAAAGCTAACCAGAAAGGAAGAATATTAGACTGGATTCTCATTAACCATCACCCTCATAATTATGATTCTGGAACCCTCCCTGATGATATAAGTGACCACTTACTTACCTATATTATCAGGCACAAAACCCATACTCCCAATCTAACATCTGTCAAAAATATCAGATCCAAAAATAACTTTCACCCTGAGCTATTTGAACAAGAACTAAGAGCTTGCAATTGGTCTCCATTAAAACACCTCCCTTTAGAAGAAGCCATCAATTACTTTAACTCTAACTTCCTCATCATTCTCAACCAATATGCTCCAACCAGATTAATTAGAGTTAAAACCAAGTCTGCCCCATTGTTTTTCAAAAGTAAGCAAACTGAAAATGCACCTTAGAAATAAACATTGGGCCAAATGGAGAATGACTAAAAACCCTGTTGACCAACAAACCTTTAGACAGTTAAGAAATGACACTAAGAAAGCTATACTCTCTGATAAAAGAAATTACTACCAACAATTCCAACAAACTAATCAAAACAACCCTCAAAAATTCTGGACTAGCATTAATCAATTACTCCACCCAGGTCATTCCACCACACCTAACCCTCAAAATACTGACCATACTAATCCCATGAATACAGCCAATACAATTAATACCTTCTTTACTAATACTATCCAAACACTAGCTAGTCAGTTATCACCTAATAGCTTTATTCTGCCTTCTTATAACTCTACCTCACCCTCTCCTTTTCACTTGAAACCTGTACCAACTACATATATTCTAACCCTCATACAAAAACTAAAACCATGTTCTCCCTCAGCAGATCAACTACCTGCTGATTTCCTACGGCTATCAGCCAAAGCTATAGCTTATCGTATTTCCATTCTGATCAATAGGACTATTACTGAAGGTCACATACCTAGCTTATGGAAAGTCTCTCATATTATCCCCCTCCATAAAGGTGGACACTCCTATGAGCTCTCCAACTACCGCCGTATTGCCCTTCTTTCACCCTTGGCAAAGATCATGGAGAAATGTATCCATAGGCAATTACTTGACCACTTAACTCAAAATAACTTACTTTCCAGCTGTCAACATGATTTCAGACCCTCACATAGCACCACCACCACCCTTCTTTCCTTTACATATTGCATAAACAAAAACCGTAACCTTAATAACCTTACTTCAGCACTATTCATTGACCTGTCCAAAGCATTTGACATGGTCAATCATCAGATTCTCATCAACATACTCAAATCCCTATCTTTAGATGCACCTACCATAAAATGGTTCCATTCCTACCTAGACAAAAGACAACAGGCAGTAATTTGGCATAAGACTCTTTCTACCCTCCAACCAGTTACCCTAGGTGTCCCTCAAGGGTCCATACCAGGACCTCTCCTCTTCTCAATATTTATTAACGACCTTCATCTAGCCATCCCCCAAGCCACATGCATACAATATGCTGATGTCTCCACACTAATATGCTCAGCCAAAAACACATATGAACTCCTCTCTCTTACCCAGAAGATATTTAACACGATTGAACAATGGTTTACACAGCGTTGCTTTCTTTTGAACCCCCAAAAACCTAAACTCCTCCTTTTTAATCCGACTCACAAGTCCTCTCCACTTGATTTCTCAGTTGCATCCACAAGTGGTACCATTATATCACCCGAGCCAACCATCAAACTATTGGGTATCACCATAGATAACAATCTGAACTTTGACACCCATATCAACAATACAATAAAAACTGTCAACAAAAAACTTGACTCCCTCTATAGGATTAAACCTTACCTTTCCCCCACATCTAGAACAACCATAGCTCACACTCATCTAATCTCTACTCTCCTCTATGCCTCACCTATTTTTACTAACCTTTCAAAAAATAACCTCAGCAAACTGGAAACTTCCTACAATAACATCTCTAGATTTGCAACAGGAAACCCTTACAGAACCCACCACTGCATAAATATAAAGCAGCTAGGATGGCTTGAACTACAAAACGTGATTAAATTCCATCAACTAACCATTGCCCATAAAACTCTATAAACCATTCATTACTCCTATTCTGTGTACCCTCATCACTCCATATACAAATCTGAAATCATTATGTTCCTCACACAAAAATCTTCTACATACCTCTAAACCTAACAGCAAGGCTGGTGAATCTCTCTTCTCTAATGCTGTTGAAAAAACTTGGAATCTTCTCCCCAGTAACCTTTCCTCTCTTCCCTCTCCATCACCCTTCAAAAATAGACTGCAACTCTACCTTACAACACACTGGTTGTGCCCCAGTACTAAACCTGACTAGGCATCTATCCATCTGATTAAACTTAGCTCTGCTTATCCCAGACTACTTATAAGCTACTATATATTCTATTATAGATTTTTTCTCTTCAACTATTCTGTGTCTAGATTTATTCTCTTAAACTACACTGTGTCTAGTCTCTCTAAATACAAAGTATTCTCTTATACAACATTTTTATTAGGAATTTTTTTTGAATGGCTAACCAGAGCTGAAATGTACCATGATTCCTGTTTACTGAAATGCAACAAAATGTAATGAATGAGATGAGTATCTGTAAATTTATCTGTATTTGTAAATGTCTCGTATTATAAATGATATTGTGGGGTTTTTTTGTGTTTGTCGGAGCTTTTCTCCTCGGGCCTCCACTGAAAATGGACATATATCCAGTTGGACTAGCCCGGTCAACAAATGTAAAATAAATAAAAATAAATAAATATTCTGTCATATCCATGTTTACACTTTTCATTCATTTTGTGCTTTCTGTTTCATGTTTTCTTTTTCATAATTGATTCACTTTATCACATTTCATAAATACATCTTCAATTGTTTCTACCTCTCCACAGTATATACTAATTATTTCTTCTATTTTCTTATATGCCATATTTGCTATCACTGGAAGTTTATTTCTACATCTATTAATTTTTGCTTTTACCATTTTTATTTTACTTTTTTCTAAACGTTTCCATGGAAAAATACAATAAAACGTTTGCGTTATGGATCATACCATTCCTTTCTGTTCTTTCCTATACTGTTTATATTAATTTCCCATAGTAATATTTTCTCCAGATATATTCTTATTTCTCTGTTCATCATATTTCATGTTCTCTTTTTTAGTACTTTATACAATTTTAATGATGTTATTTGTACAATTGATTTATTAAACCCAATCTTCCTTCATTCATTGAAATGTATAGATTCCTCTTTTAATTTGGTTTAACCTCAAACCCCATATAAAAGAAAACCATACAGAGAACAATTCTTTTTCAAATTCCATTACCAATAAATGTACACTTGCCAAATAAGTTACATTTTCTAATATTACTGAAATAAGTAAATGTTCTTTCTTACTTTTCTCCAAATCTTTTGGGTTTCTAATACCATGATGGGAATGGACCCCATTCCTAAGTCAAAGTATGATTAAAGTTTGTGAAATTAGGATTGTTTCACTCTTTGATGTCTGCCAAAAGTGCTCCTCGCAGCACCTGCAATGTGTCCAGTCATGACTCCTTCTCCAGCTTGTACAGAGTTACATGTATTGGTAGCATATCTAAATATGATTGTAGACTCTGTTTTATAAGACTCATTGCTCCTGCTGCTACTGGACCTATTTGGGTATCTTTCTTCCACATTGCTCTCATTTCTGTCTGCAAATCCTGATATTTTATGACTTTGTGTATCTCTGTATGCAGGACACTGTAGTCACTGGGTGTGGCGATTTCAATGATCAATGCTACTTTATATTCTTTTCTTGGACCACTATATCCTGTTTTCTAGCATCTGTCTTTTGAACTGTTGGTAATGGATGATCCCATGAGATGTAGACTTCATCATTTTTTATGATGCTTTGTGGCTAATGCTTCCAGTGTTTTTCAGCCACTTCAGTACCATAATGTTTGCACAATCCCCAGTGCCACAGTCTCGCCACATTATTATGCCTTTTGGTATACAGTCCTTCTGCCATTAGTATGCCACAACCAGTAATGAGGTATGCAACTGTTTGCAATTCACTTTTACAAAACCTGTATTTGTCTGTTTCTCCCACATGTTCAATGAACTTTGTAAATCAGCGTGTACGTAGCCCACTATCTTGGGCCTCCAATGTTAACCTTTAATCTCTTGGTTTGAATTTGCCTCTCCTTAACCATTCTTGTATTCTTTCCTGATCAACATGAGGTTCTTCCAGAAGTTTTCTATACTTGCAACTATATTTATGCATTTTCCATATTTCTTGCCTTCTCATCTGGTCCTTCACCTTATATTCTTTCTTTTGTTTTTTGGCACATTCAGTTGCTTCCTGATTTTTATGTACTTCTGGTCTGATTGTCATTCCTACTTGATGCCAATATGCTTCTGCTAGATTAAGTAGAGAAGTCATCTTAGATTTATTTTCCTCATGTTTCAAAACTTTCATTATATTTGGATCTTGTGAGGTCAGTAGATATGTGTGGAGTCCCTCAACTGCAGATCTATACATGCAATTAATTTCAAGGAGGCCCATCCCTCCTTCGAAACAGGGAGTTTATAATATTGGTATACATTGATTTTTATAAATCATTTGGTGAGCATGAAGCATCCTTCTTGTTTTCTTATCTAACATATCCAACACATTTTGGGGCCATTCAGTCACTCCAAAACTGTAAGTTAGGACAGGAAGGGCAAATTGGTTTATAACTTGGATTTTTTTCCTAGATGTGAATGCTGTTTTTAGGATTAATTAAAGCCTTCTAAACCATTCCTTACTAAGTTTTATTCACATTTGTTTATGTTTTATTGTTCATCCTTCATCAATTTCCAAATATTTATACACTCCCTCTTGCTCAAGTTCTTTTATATTACATTCTTGTCCCAAACTGATGTTTTCTTGGTGCTGCAGTTTTCCAGCTTTAAATGTTGCTTTTACACATTTATCAAGACCAAATGACATTCTTATATCATCAGAAAAAGTTTTGACAACTTGCAGTTGTGCTTTAAAGTTCTTTATTTCATGAGCTATACAGTTTTAAATCATCGACAAAACAGGATGAGAAGTCTTTACACTTTGTTGTTTTTTAGGAGCAAAATTATAGCCATGGCCTAAGCTGTTAAGTAGACAGCTTAATGGGTTAAGGACAAGGCAGAATAACAGCTGTGTCAGAGAGTAATCCTGAAATATCCCCCTTTGAATTTTTATCCCTGGAATAATAATTTGTCCTTTGTCATGGCTTAATTGCAAAGTGGTCTGCCACTGTTTTATGGTCACTGTAATGTAGTCAATCAGTGTAGGGTGTATGTTATACATTTTCAAGCACTGCTTTCTCCATGAATGTGGGAAACTATCAAATGCTTTTTTATAGTCAGTCCATGCCATACTTAGATTCTTCCCCTTTTTACAACAAATGATCCTTTGTTCCATATGACTTTCTTTTATTGCCCTTTTGTTCTACTCCCTTAATTGAGTTGTCTTCTAAATGACTATAAACTCTGTTGGCATCAATTTTAGTGTATAGTTTATACATCGTTGGAAGACAAGTTATTGGTCTATAGCTTTTAGTGTAGCTTGCAGGTTCACTCTTAAGTAGCAGCATTGATTTTCCTGTTGTTGGCCAGGTTGGTGTCTGTTTAGGGTGCGCATATAAATAGTTCTTACTCATAGCTAATTTTTCGTGCGAAGATGTTAATGCTTTTAACCAGAAGTTAGGTACTGCATCTGGGCCTGGGGTTTTCCAGTTGGAGGCTTTTCTTAACTTTGTTTATATCTCTCTGGCTGTTACTTCACCTGATTCCATATCCTGTACCTTCAAACTTCTTATTCTTTCTTTTACTACTTCTATCCATTTAGCATCATTATGTTCCACAGGATCTTCATAAATACTTCTCCAAAATGTGTCTATTTCTTCTTTTTTGGGGAGTCTTTTAATTCCTTTTACCTTATTTCCCAACTATGTATAGAACTTTTTTGGGTCATCAATAAATTGCTTATTTTGTGCTTTTTGTTTATATTTATCTGTGTATGTTCTAAGTTTTAAGCTGAGATTTTTAGCTTATTATTTGCGATAGTGCATGATAGATCCCGGCTGTTCTAATACTGTGCATTGCTTTTATTACATCTATCTTTCTTAGTATTTTGCTGATCTGTTCCCTCTTCTATATTCTTCTAACAGTGACACTTCTTGTCTTAACTTCTTTATAGTTTTCTCTATTCGATACTTCCGTGATGGTATTCGATTTTCCCCCTTCCTTTCCCTCACTACCCTGTGTTCTTGCAGTAGGACTTTATCAGTTATTAATATAGCAGCACAGTAATATGTCCTGTTTTCTTCTGTTATATCGCATGGATCTCTATGGACAGTCCTAACTACTGTGTTCATTTGTTTTATAAAATGTCTGAGTTTTTGGGTTTTATTGACCTTCTACAGTCTGTTTCTTTCATTGATATTAATATGTCTGTCTATCTTTATTAAATCAAGCAACTCTTCTTTTAGCTCATTTTCTTCTAAACTGAATGCACAATTTTTTTATATTTTGAATTTCCTGTGGGCATTCTACAGAAAGTTCTGTAGCATCTTCCTATGGCACATTCTCTTCAATTTCATTCTGTGCCATCCGTCGCTCTGTCATATGGGAACTTACTGGCCTATCACTCCTCAACATTGACTGCGTCAGAGTTTCCACAGTTTTCAGTTCCTTCCCTTGCTGTCCAGCTTCAAGTGAACATTTATACTGATTTCCTGTGGAAGGCTCCAAAATATCTTCATATGGCACTTGACCAATTGATTCCCATTCCACTGGTTTCCCCTTAATTTGGATGTCCATTGCCCTATCCTGTTGTGGTGCTTTCTGAATGAGATTTTCTACACTTAACCATTTAGTTTGCAAGTACTCCATAACCTCAGTTTCTATTTCTTTAACTTCTCCATTACTGATCTCCTTTTCTACTTTGTCTTTTTTATTTTTTGTATTGTAAAGTTTTCCATATCTGGATTCCTTTGCCCATATTTCACTTCGAATATTTTTGGTGCTGCTCTTTTTGTATTGGTTAGTTTTGCTTTCTCCTTTGCATAAATATCACACCATATTAAATCTCTTTTTCTTTCTCATGTCCATATTTCTTCTTCACATGTCTCCTGGTCTTCTTGCTTTTCCTTATTCTGGGGATTCACTCCATCTAGTGTGATGTAACCTGTGTTAGACCTTCTACACTAAATCTTCCACTTCACAACCACTCCATAACTTCACCATCTAGTTTTTTAACTTCTACTTTACTAATCTTCTTTTCTACATTCCCTCTTTGTGATATTTTATTTATTGTAAAATTTTCCATATCTGGATGCCTTTGCCTGTATTTGTCTTCAGATATCTTTGAGACTGCTTTCTTTATATTAACTAATTTGGCTTTCTGCTTTGCATAAATATTGCGCCATATCAGATCTCTCCTTCTTTCCCATGTACATATTTCTTTTTTTATACTTTTCAAAAATCTCTAGGTTTTGTTGTTTTTAGTTTTGCACTATCACATATGTTTATTTTTCCAAACAGATCAATGTTTCTTGATCTATGTACTGTTTTTCACAAATCTGTTGTATTAATGAAAAAAATTTATTTGAAGCTTCTGACAGTTTTTCTTGTGGAAGTATTTTTCTTTCCTCTAATTTCTCTCTTAATCGTTTGGTATATCTTGTGTCTGGAAACTCTAGGCATTTTGCATAATAGTAACAATACATACTTTCTTTCTTATCCTCAATAGTCCACTTTATTGTCTTTATGGCTCTTCTTTGGCCTATCACTTTTTGGGAGATTTGTGGACTACTACTTCCTTCTACAATGGGGGGATTCTCCCCCTGGGCCTGGCCTAGCCCCATTGTAGCATTGTTACCATATTTTGAGGATTCTACACTGTCATCTTTTCCAGTCCTGGCACCAATTTGCCTACCAGGATTAGACACTTTTTTATCCTGGGTCTTGTGCATCCAGCTATCTTTTTTAATTTTTAACCTACTTCTCGCCATGATATATGCTATATAAATACAGTCTATGTATCAGTGTCACCAAGGTAAGATTGTGTGAAAAACAGGTCCACCTCGTGAAGGTATTCACCAAGACTCGAGGACGAATTAAATTTCAACAATGCTACTCTCCCTTGCTTGCTGACTTTTCATCTCTCATCTCCCCATTTGGACCCTTTTCTTCTCTCATCTCTCCATTTGGACCCTTCCTATATGCAAGTCTGAATGTATGTGAAAATAAAAAAATATATGTTTTATTTTGTTCAACATATTTCTTCTTTGTATTAATCTTTGCTATTCACTATCAGACTTTATGCCTAGAATTTCTGTTTCTTCCTTATTAAATTGAATTCATTCTATTACACCTTAATGTCCAAGTCCTTTACTTTTTTCTTCATTAATAGTCAAACCTCTCACTTTTAATTTTTTGGTAAGTGTCTTCCTGTTTTCATTACTTCTTCATTCTTGGCTACTAGTACTAAATCATCTGCAAAAGAAAATATTGCAGGTATTTGCATTCCTTCTGTTGTACAATATCTATCTTTCTTGGATGTCATATTTACTTTGTTAGCAATTGCATTCATTATTAAAACAAACAATATACTACCTGCTTGACACTCTTGTTTTATACCTGTTTTTATTTCTGCTTTTTTCAGTTATCCATCCATTTACTACTAATCTTATTTTGTTTTTATTGCACACTGAAACCAAAGCATTAATTATTTTTCTACATGAATCATATTCTTCTTATGTTTCCCATAGTACTTCATGCTGTATTTTATCAAACACTTCACTAACATCTCCTATTAAAATGTTCGCTTTAGCTTTTCCTCTTATCACATCTTCTACTATTTCTCTTATAAGCATTAAGAGTTCTTGACCTCCTTTACCTTTCACTCTGAAAAATGTTTCATTCAGTAACTTACTTCCATTGTCCTCTATTCTGTTCTGTATTAACTTCGTAAATATCTTACGGTCTGCATTATTTAACACTATATGTCTCCTTTTCTTTCTATCTGCTGTCTCCCTTCTTCCATATAAACTTCATTACACCTAGACATAATATTTCTTCTTCTATCCCTTCTTCTAACAATTCATTAAATATCTCCAATAGATATATTATTTGCTGTTCATTCATATTTTTATATATCAAATATTCAATTGTGTCCATGAAACAAAAATATCATTGCCAGTTTTCTTCATTTTTTCTTGTTTTTTAACATCATGAAAACCATATTCAATTATGTCCATATCAATTTGCTCCATTTTTGTAAAACCTTTCAACATATTGCATTTACATTTTCTTCCCATAATTTTTTAACTCTTAAACAATTCAAAAACACATGCTCTGTAGCTTCATATTCTCCACAATTATTACACATTCTATGTTGTTTTCTCTTATAAGGCATGATGCTATGTTGTCCCATCTCACCTTCGTTCTTACTGGTTGGGTTCCGAGTCAATCCTCGGCTCCAACTCTGCCAATATATAATAGCTTGAGAGTTTTTACTGGCTCAAGGCTACTCCTTATCCCAACATGCCTAGCAGCAGATACCCAGATCTCGTTTGCTGCTTGCAGCATCGAGATTGCCCCAAACTGGCTTGGGCTAAATACTTTATGTTTTTCTAGTTACTTGCTAATTTTTTGGTATTCTTACTAGTTATATTTGCACAGTAGAGTGTGTATTTTTCTTCATTAGTTTAATGACCCATTTCTCTGCTCTTTGTGGTGTTTTTTGGCAGTCGTTCTTTTTTCCAGGTCTGCTTTCCCCTTAGAGCCCATTTAAATTAGAGGGTTCTTCCTTTTCTTCACCCCTTCTCTGGGATTGCCATTTAAGTAATAGGCTCTCCCATTGGGGGAGTTGCTGTTTAAGTTAGAGGCTCCCCCCCTTCCTTCCTTCTTTCTACTTCCTTAAAAAAAAAAAAAAAAAAAAAAAAGTAATTTTAAGGTAATTTCCTTTTGTGGTATCAGCCTCTTTACTTCTGCTTGTTGTAGGCTGTAAGCAATAGTTTTTCTGTTTTCTTTGTGGGAACCTTTTCCCAGACTAGTGTTAGTTATGTCTAAAGAGTCTAAACCCTCTGGGTTTAGAAAATGTGACTTGTGTTGTCAGAAAATGTCCCTTACGGACAGGCACATGAGTTGCATTTATTGTTTAGGAGCTGTTCACCTGCAGGACTCTTGCTTGATCTGTCATGCTTTCAGTTCCAGAGTCCTGCAGGGAAGAAAAAATAAGCTCATTTTATGTGGCCTCCTGAAGAACCCTCGAGATGCCTCGTCTCAGGGTACTCAGCCAGCCAAAGTGTCTGAGAAACACTCCAAGCCCTCGGTTCTGAGTTCGAAATAGACAAAAATTACTGGGAAGCCTTCCGCTCTGTCAGCCCCCTGCATTGGCTCCAACAAAGTTAAGTCTCTGGCAGCTCCATCTGTGTCCTTGGAGCCAGTCCGTATCCATACAAGATCAAGGTCTCCCTCTTTGGAGCCAGTACACTCTGCTCCGCAATCTCCTCTGCTGCAACCTGGAGTGGGCAGTCACCTGTCCTCCTCACACTCCTACAGTCCTCCAGACTTTGAGATCACAATGTGGAGAGAGTGATCAACAGGCTCCTCAAGTCACAGGCATTTTCTAAATTACTCGAGTCCAGCCCATAAGGATTTTGCTCCTTTGGCTTCCCAGCTTCTCCATCGATTCCTCCTCCAACTCTCTTGGGCTCGGAGTGCATGGAGATCGTGGTGGTGGAATCATTGGCTCTGGTTTCTTTTCCCTTATCGATTTCGACTACCGCTCTGATCTCCTTGATGTCTCAGTCTGTCGAGGGGTCTGGGCACCGAAGCTCTCTGGTCGGCTTGTAGGGGGGAAGTGGCATTGGACCCATGTCCAACCCCGCTCTCCCTCTTGGAGCTTCAGTGCAGGTGAGCTTGGCTCCTACATCGGCCTCAGAGCCTTTGCTCTCGATTCAAAGTAAATCTCTGGGTTCTTCAGAGCCAGAGGCTCCTTCGGCTTAGGACCGTGATGTCTTCGAGGTTATGAGGAGCATGCTGTCTCCTGAGACTGCTCCACCCATGGTTTCATTGGCTCCTTCTCCTTCAGTGCCTGTGCTGGCCTTTGTCTCTCCTCCTGCCAAGCGTAGGGAACCTCTGCCCCAAGACGCCCCACTGGGTGACCCCACTTTTTTCGAAACCTCCTCTGAACATTTGGAGGAGGTCCCTCAGAAGAAGAAATGTAAGGCGAAGCATCTAGACTTCCCTGAGTCTATCACTTTGGATACAGACTTGGATGAGTCAGAAGGGTCCCCACGGTCCCCCTCTGAGGATGTCTCCTTTTCAGACATCTTGGACATCCTCAGACAAAGGGGTGGCTAGAAGTCCCTAGCTGCTTCTGAGGATGGGTCTGTATACCTGGACGCATTTGGTTCCTGACCCTCCACCTCTTGGGTGTCTCCACCTTTCAACCCACTTTTGTCTATAGTGAGTTGAAAGGTGTGGAGAGCTCCAGGAACCATGGAACCTGTTCCGAGAAGGCCTAACAAATTTATTACAGCCCCAGAAGATACATCTTTCCTCTCCAAGGGAGTCCCTGTTAATGCCATGGTGGTGGCAGTAGCCACAAAGAAGGAACTTGCAGAAACTTCTTCATCAGTCCATCCGCCAAACAAAGAGTCTTGTGCAATGGACAGGTATGGAAAGCGTATCTTTTCTTCAGTGACTTTTACTCTCCAATCACTGAATTACTTGTCACATTTCATCTGACTTCAGCAGGATCTCCTGAAGGAGCTAGGAGATATCCTGCAAGATCCTACAGTTGAGGGAGTTGCGAAGAGGGCAGCTTCCCATCTTGCGACCTTTACCTTCATGGTAACTCCTCCATGAGGCTCATCTCTTACATGGCAGATGGAGCAATTAGGGCAGCAGGTACCAGAGTAGCTTTATGCAGGCACTCCTGGATGCACCTTTGTCAATTTACGGAACCCTTTAAGTCTTAATTTACCAACACCCCCTTTGATGGCTCATCCTTATTTGGGCCGCAGGTAAAAGAGACTCTCACCAGGTGTGAACAGGATGGCAAGACTCTCTCTGCCATAGGGGTCCATTTTTCCACTCCATCTAGGCCCTATCCTAAGGGTCAGCAGAGTGGGAAAATGTGATTCCAGAAATCCCAGGGATCTTTGCCTGACACACATGGTGATTTTTCCCCCAGGGGCAGAGAAGGAAACAACAATGGAAGATGCCGCCCTCGCAGCAGAGAGGGTCCGCAACAGCAGGGCAATAGAGATACTTTCTCTGCTAGGCCCTTCCAGCACTCCTGAAGGGAGACCTGGCTGTCCACCTCTGGAGGCAGTCAGGGGCAGACTATCGCTGTAGCCAGCAGCCTGGCAATCTGTCACGAGAGAAACATGGGTACTGTCGATAATATCCAGTGGCTACAAAATTCCCTTTTCTCAGTCCCCCTTAAAAGACAAATGTTCTATCCCATGTCTTCGGGATCATACAATTCTAAAGGTTCAAAGATTGCTAAAAAAAGAGCAATCCAGGAAGTCCCTGCAGACCAAATCAGATCCAGAACTTACTCTAGGTTTTTTTAGTTCCAAAGAAGACAGGGGACTGGAGACCAATCTTGGATCTCAGCAAGCTAAACCAATCAGTAAAAAAGACAAAGTTCTGGATGGTGACACTACAGTCCATTCTTCCCTTCTTGGGTGTAAAAATGGACAAGTAAACCTAGAGATTCCTACACTTCCTGCTGGGAGTCAGTCATTATCAGTTCAGGGCTCTGCCCTTTGGCCTCACCACAGCCCCCAGGGTGTTCATCAAGTGTATGGCAGTGGTCACAGCTCACCTGAGGTTCTAGGATTACAGGTGTTTCCATATCTAGATGACTGGCTCCTCACTGCTACCCCCGAGCATCAACTAATCAAGGCATGGGTCTACACAATCCAAACTTGTTCCCAGTTAGGCATCACAATAAACTACAAAAAGACTGCCTTGTTGCCTTGTCAATCTATTACCTTTATAGGGGCAGACTTAGATGCAAGACACATGATAGCAAAACTGCCTCTAGACAGGGTGTCAACCACTCATCAACAAGTTTCCTTTTTCATAAACAAGATGAGAGTTCAGGCAAGACAAGTCTTACAAGTACTGGGCTCAGTGGCTGCAGCTATTACACTAGTTTCTTTAGCACGCTTCCACATGTGGATTCTACAGTCGCTTCTTTTCACTCAGTGGTCTTTCCAGGAATTACCAATGTCATACATGATCTTGATCATATAATCTTGCAAAAAGGACCTACTATGGTGGCTGGTCTCCCCCAGGTGACTCTGGGCAGACTCTTTCTAGACCCACATCCGGTAGCCACAGTGACCACAGATGCTTCCCAGATAGGGTGGGGGGGCATTATCTGGGACGGACTGTCCCAGGAACATGGCAGCCTCACAAGTACCATTTGTACATCAATGTTCTAGAGATGAGTGCTGCTTCTGGCATTGCAAACACTTCAAGACTCTCTACTTACAGGGTCTATTGCAGTCCAGACAGACAATATGTCAGTGGTATGGTACATCAACAAGCAGTGAGGAACCAGATCTTAGCCCTTGTGTTGGGAGCCACTTCAAGTATGGCAATGGGTGATGTCTTCCCAACATTTTCTGATTGCAACACACATTCCCGGAAAATCCAACGTGATAGCAGACAGGCTCAGCTGGGCTATTATCATGCCTTATGAGTGGTCCCTGAAGCAAGAAATTGTGGACTTGATTTTCCACAAATGGGGTCAGCCATGCTGCAATCTTTTTTGCCACTCCCCTAAACAACAAATGCAGCAGCTTCTTTGCCTTAGTTCCCCCTCCAGCAGAGTCACCCAGGGATGCAATTGCTCATGACTGGCCTCCAGGACTACTGTATGCTTTTCCACCCTTATCTCTCATTCCAAAGGTACTTCAGAAAGCAAAATCATTGGGTTGCAAACTCATCCTCATTGCTCTTTACCAATGGCGGCTGGTGACTTCAAATCAAAGGGGGGCTGCAGGAGATAGCCGAATGGGTGGGGTCAATGGGAAGGGGTGCGGACAACTAGAAAGAGGAGGAGCTATGCTCAAAACCACAAAAACTAAACATTAATTAAATATGCTGCCCTGGGTGCCAAACCCTCATTATGACAGTCCAATCAAGACAAATGAAGTGTAAAGAATAAAAATATTTCAATGCATTGGCTGCTTGACAGCTTACTTGATATCTAGATGGAAACAAAAAGGTTGTGAGGCATGAAAAAATGCTTTTTAAATACATTACTGGAATGCCAGTCAAAATCAAGTATAAGAAAAACATGCAGCACTCAACTCAAACCGCTTCTCCTTGCACTGCATTATAATTTATATTCAGCTTTATTAAAGTATCAAGTAACATTTATATTCAGCTTTATTAAAGTACCAAGTAACATGCTGAAAGTAGCAATCTCTGTGATACCCCCACTTGTAAAAATGTTTATCCAAAAAAGACCTGCTGCCTGCCAACTATCTACTTGTTTTCATGGGGAAAACATGATCAAAGTAAAAAATGAAAAGCAAATAAGCTCAAGATACATTGCTTAAAGGATTACTGTACAGGTTATGGACCACACATGAATGGCATTCTGTTTAGTTTACAGGTAAAGCCCTCAGAGATCACTGGAAGGCTCCAACAAGTGTAATGAGCTTCTTAAAATAATGTAATCATGTCCTTGATTACAAATATTGTCATATGCACTTCAGTACCCAATGCTTATACATTATCTAGTTAAGTATTCTCTGCATGGCAACAACAGAAAGGCTTCAATGTTGGCAATTCTTTAACAGTATGCTTACTTGCATGTTATGATCTCAGACAAGCTTACCTGATGATCATTAAAGCATTGCTACTTAAAACACAGAGCAACAGGCACTTTCTGAGTAATAAGCATAAATCAACTGTACAGAAATATGACAGAAACCAGACCATTCTGCAAAATCAAGAACAGATGAAAAGCCACTGTAGTACTTGTGTCTACCTTGGATTGGGGGATACCCTGCACATTTACACTGCATGAGGGGATACCCTGCACATTTACACTGCACAACTGCTCCTTGCCTTGCTTGGACACATCCAGAGTCACTACATGGGGGAGTGCAACAAGTATGTCACAATTTGAAATGTCTCTGGCTGACTGATGGCCCCGACACATTTGTCATACCTCACCATCAGAGCAAAGCCATACATAGAAGTGGGACAAAGGCCCAAAAATAAAGACAATTTTTAAATATCGGTCTTATAAACTTAGAAAGATAATATAATAGTAGGTCTTGTATTAGTATGAATTTTCTGAAGGATATGAAATCTGAAACCAGACCATTCTGCAAAATCAAGAACAGATGAAAAGCCACTGTAGTACTTGTGTCTACCTTGGATGGGAGATACCCTGCACATTTGCACTGCATGGGGGGATACCATGTACATTTACACTGCACAACTGCTCCTTCCCTTGCTTGGACACATCCAGAGTCACTACATGGGGGAGTGGGGTGCAACAAGTATGTCACAATTTGAAATGTCTCTGGCTCACTGATGGCCCCGGCACATTTGTCATACTTCACCATCAGAGCAAAGCCATACATAGAAGTGGGACAAAGGCCCAAAAATAAGGACATTTTTTAAATATTGCTCTTATAAATTTAGAAAGATAATAGAATAGTAGGTCTTGTATTAGTATGCATTTTCTGAAGGATATGAAATCTGAAACTCAAATGTCTGTTATTTTCTAACTTCAGTCTTTAATGATTTACCACTAATTTGCCAAAAAAAACAATTTTATGAAAAATGGACCAAAAATGTGATGCAAAAATATAAAATAGCCACACAATAGAGCTGGGAACCTGTCAAAGATTCTTACATTCTTTCGTATGACCTGTTAAGGCTCTGTATAGATTTAAAGACACTGCATGCACAACAGGATTTATTAATCCCAACCTTCCTTGTTCTTCTTTCATATATAATATTCCCCCTTTGACTGCATTCAGTCTGGACCCCCAAATAAATGTGAATATAATGAACATTATTTCTTTCTCATATAATGTAGGTATCATATATGTATTAGCAATATTACTATTTTACCTATTAAGATGGAATTCATCAAATGCACTTTCTTTTTATATGCTAATCTATGTTTTCCAAAAGTTACATACATATTTTATTTCTTGTACAAATTTTTCCCATTGTTTTCTTTATAGTCACTTAATCCAAAAGCTATTCCTAGTGTATATATATATATATATATATATATATATATATATATATATATATATATATACATATATATATATATATATATATATATATATATATGGGTCCCTATCAAATGATAGAAAGCTCATTTGATAGAAACTCATTTCACTGACACCATAAGATAGAAAGCTCAAAACACTGAAAACTCATTTGACTGAAACTCAAAACACTAAAAATGCTATATGACCTTTTCCCCACTATCAATCCTAGAGTTAGTATATATAGTTAGTTGTCCTCATAGTTATGTAAATATTGTTTGCTCCAAACAGTTATTCATTGTAGTGATAAGTGTCCATCTGTAGGGTTTAAAATGTATGAGTATGTTATGCTAACTATATATACTAACTCAGGAACACTAGTAAAGGGCATATAGCATTTCAGTTTCAGTCAAATGAGTTTTCGTGTTTTGAGCTTTCTATGTTTTGGTTTCAGAAATGATTTTCCATCAAATGAGTTTCTATCATTTGATAGGACCATTATATATATATATATATATATATATATATATATATATATATATATATATATATATGTATGTATATATACATTCTTCTCTTACTTTTTTCATTATTTATACCTAAGCCAGTTTTCTTTAACAATTTATTTAATCTTTTATTTCTTCCAGCCATTCTTTGTTTTTGGTTCTTAACACAATATCATCTGCATAAGTGTGCATTATAGGTAGTTGTATTTCATTTGCTGTCTTATATACTGCAGTATCTGTCATTATCTTATTACTATTGTATTCATAACTAAGGAAAATATAATCCTACTAGCTAGGCATCCTTGTCATATTCCAGATTCTATTTTTAATTCTTAACTTCAAACATTTACATTTAATTTCACAGAAATTCTTTCATACGTTGACTTGATTACTTGCAATCCGACCTATATTATATGCCTCTAGAATATCCCATAATTTGTACTGTATTTTTTCAAATGCTTTACTCAAGTCTTCTATCATAATTTTTGCCTTTGCTTTTTTATTTTTAATATCATCAGTTACTTCTTTTATCGACTCTAATAAGTATTGACTTCCCTTTCCCCTTCTGCTGAATACTGTTTGATCAAGTAGGTTGTCTATTTTATTTGTTAATCTCTCTGTTATTATTCTCATAAATATTTTGTAATCTGTATTATTTAATACTATCGAACTCTAGTTCTTTATATATTGATTTTCTTCCTTTTTCCATATAATTACTATAATACCCATGCATATTTTTATCTGTCATTCCCAATTCTAGCCATCCATTTAATACTTCTACAAATATAACTTTCTGCCAATTTTTCAAATCTTTATACATATGATATTCAATACCATCTAACCATGTCGCTGTATTCATACTGATTTCTATGATACTAATAACCCTTTAATTTTCTTTTTTCTAAAAAACATTTGATGTTAATATGCTCATTTAAACCTGGTAAAACATCCACCCCTAATTTAATTTGCCAACTTACTTCTCTACTTTCCACTTGATTTCTAAAATTATCTCTTTTATCCAAATAAACCTGTTCAAGAACAGTAAGAAGAAACTGAACTTAGTACAGGACTTGGAGTGTTTGAACAGGGCATTGTTTTCTTCCCTTCTTTTAATAGCCCTTATTTTGTAACTAGGTAATAACATAAAATTTTGAACAGAAAATAAAAACCAGACCATTCTGCAAAATCAAGAACAGATGAAAAGCCACTGTAGTACTTGTGTCTACCTTGGATTGGGACACCCCTCATATTTACACTGCATGAGGGATACTCCTGCACATTTACACTGCACAACTGTCTTTTGCCTTGCTTGGACACATCCAGAGTCACTACATGGGGAGTAAGTAACAAGTATGTCATACACTTGAAATGTCTCTTATTGACTGATGGCCCCACACATTTACATCATAATTCTCACCATCAGAGCAAAGCCATACATAGAAGTGGGACAAAGGCCCAAAAATAAAGACAATTTTAAATATCGGTCTTATAAACTTAGAAAGATAATATAATAGTAGGTCTTGTATTAGTACATGAATTCTTCGGAAGGATATGAAATTCGGAAACCAGACCATTCTGCAAATCAAGAACAGATGAAAAGCCACTGTAGTACTTGTGTTCACCTTTGGATGGGAGATACCCTGCACATTTGCACTGCATGGGGATACCATGTATACTTACACTGCACAACTGCTCCTTCCCTGCTTGGACACATCCAGAGTCACTACATAGGAGTGGGTGCAACAAGTACAACATAATTTGAAATGTCTCTGGCTCACTGATGGCCCCAATATTTGTCATACTTTCACCATCGTATAAAAGCCATACATAGAAGTGGGACAAAGGCCCAAAATAAGGACATTTTTTAAATATTGCTCTTATAAATTTAGAAAAAGATAATAGAATAGTAGGTCTGTATTAGTATGCATTTTCTGAAGGATATGAAATTGGAAACTCAAATGTCTGTTATTTTCTTTAATCAGTCTTTAATGATTTACCAATTAATTTGCTAAAAAAACAATTTTACAGGAAAAATAATCAAAAATGTGATGCAAAATATAAAATAGCCACACAACAGAGTTGGAACCCGTCAAAGAAGGACATTTTTAATAATAGTATTGCTAACTTGAGCAGCTGACAAAATAAAAGAATCTACATGCATTTATGAACAAAAGCGCAATCTATAACTCATCAATTACAAAGGCTTCTAAATTGTAAACCCTCCATGTTTTCTTCCAAAATCGTTATTTTGCAGAGGGATTATTAGGGGAAGAGCAACATTGAGCCAAATTTGGGGACAGTTGAGAGGTTTGGCTAAGTGCCTAATTCTGTAAAGCACCCATTTGTATGTACCCCTCTCAACTCTGTTAATGCAATAAATCTGGACAAGGCCAAATATATTGGGGAACATAAACAGTACTAAAAATTGCCTTTGTATAAACTGGGAGACAGTTGATAGAACAGGCTCCTACCAGCATGCCATTTTCTGAAGGTTATGAAGTCTGGAAACTCAGTGTCATTAGTGACTTAATTTCTAAAATGATTTTCCAGAAAACCACAAATATTATGAGGAACAAAAACCAAAAATAAGAAGCAAAAATCTATTCTTATTCTGTGAAAATCTGGACAGTTGGGAGAGTATAGTTCAGCTGGGGCTGTCTTTGAGTTTCTGCCGCCCTTCCCTCACACAAAATCATGGTTGAATGGAGCCCTCCACCTGCAGCCATTCCAATGATCCATTACTTGGCATATCACCCATTTACCATAAACACTAATGTGCATACTGTTTTACTTCTATGATGATCTGGATTTCATTTGAAAAAGTTTTATTTTGCATTTACAGCACAAACACTAAGATATCTGCTAAAACAAAGCAATGCAGCCCTCTAATGAAAACAGGCTTAGCATTAAAAAACTTCTCTGCCCTTGAAACACACACATTCAAATTAAAAGAGACATTGAAAACCCACATTCAAAGTTAGAAAATACATTTTGCCAGTGGCAGATAAAGATTAACTTTTGGGCTGTTTTCAAAATCATAGGCCCCTTGCACATGGAACATACATGTGCTCTTTTGATACACCTTCCTGATTCTAGCTAAATTATATACCTTTGTACAATACAGTACAGTTGTTAGACAGCATTTAAAATGTATTGTCGTTTTGAACATTTTTCCAGTAAACAACAATGAAACACAATGCATGCAATTCAATGACAAAACTACCCAATTCAGAACATTTCCATCATAAAAGTCTACTCAGCCTCCTACAGTCCAATTGTAGTATCAGTAAATATGCACAATCTTCTGAAGTAGTGTCATCTAAATAATTCCACATTAAAGAAATCTGGTAAATAATGAAGAGGTTGTTGCTAGCAAACAACTTTATATGTCACTGTTTATTCATCAACAACAAAATGCCTGTTGCCCTGAAGAGGAATAAATTGCCTATGTTGCATGCATTAAAAAAAACAAATAAAAATAAGCTAGTAATATCGCAATAGGGACTGTATGGCAAACTGATAACAGGTTCACAAAGTTACTACTCTAGGTATCTTTTGCCAAAAAGACTGCAGCATCCACCCACTTTACAACACAGTACAGTATCAGCAATGCATTTACTGTGGGAGTAGAACCCACAGCCTTCGTAATCGAAAGCAAGTGCCACCACCTGGGTTGTGCTACACGCAGACTCCAGAATAAGCAGCACTAAAGTTTCTGGTTCCCTGCAGCTCTCAGCTCCTTTGTAAAATCTAATGACACACACAGTTGTATCTCTGAACTTTGCAGCACAAGAAATCTGGAAAGCTGAAATTTATTTAGTGGAGACAACCAGGGACACATTTTTAAACATTGTTGTATAATGTTGAAAGTTGTTGTGAATAAAATGCTGTGTTACCACCATACATTTCACTGCCACGCTTTTAACCCAGGGGACCCTGTGCAAAACAGTCAGAGAAACATAACACTATGCCAAATCAGCTGTTTTGTAAAAGAGAGGAAGACAAACTTAAATGAAGCGCCTATTTAGTGGACCAGTTCTCAGCATAGCTGTCAACTTCTTGGCACAAAAAACACCTGAACAAAGCTAACAATGGGGAATACAGCCCCCAAACATTCAGTGAATTCAGTTCTCCCTATAGCTCTCAACCTCTTAGCAAAAAACACCTGAACAAAGCCAATAATGGAGGGGAATACAGCCCCCAAACATTCAGTGAATACAGTCCTCACCATAGATACCTCAATAAATACCTGACAAGTCAATAATGGGAAATACAGTCCCAAAAGTAGGGACAAAATTTCTTAAATATCCATGTTATAACCTAGACAACTGCTAGAACAATTTTTTTACCATGTAATTTCTTGAAATAATGCAAGTGTCTGAAATTCAAATGCCTATTTTTTAAACTTTTAACCAGGAAACTAGTCTGACTTGGAACAAAAGACACCAGCAGAGAGAATGTACAATCACATCTTCGTAAGTAAAGAGAAACATGCAGACACCACACAGAAGGCACCCCAGCCAAGAATCAAACCAGAGAACCCAGAAGCAGCTAGGGCAACAATGCTACCAGTGCACCACTACACTACAGACTTTGCAAGTAAAAAATGTAGACACAGAAACCACAGATTTTATGAGGAACAGAACAAATATGAGGCAACAATCTGCAAGTTTTTTAGTTAGGAATGGTGCAGGAAATTCAGGTCCTGCCACCTGCATCCAAGGTACAGGGTTCGCCTGAGTCTCTATCCACCACCGTTTGTTTCTCTAGCCACTGTGTATATAGTAACTGGGGCATTACACACCCACACACACACACACACACACACACACACACACACACACACACACACACACACACACACACACACACACACACACCTCCAGCCAGCAAAACAACCCAAACTCCTCCAAGCAGCAAACACCTGAAGCAACACACACTACTCTCATTTGATGTATGTCTGACCAAGCAGCAAACCAATCTCGAGCAATCCAGCCACCTGAAGCAGCAAGCAACCACCTGTGACATGGCAAATCCAGCCAGCAACCAAACCTGCTACACTCTGGCCTCCTGAATGAGCTCAAGACAATGAAAGTCCCGGTGAGAGCAGCTCACCTGTCTCAGTCCCTGATCGAGCAATCAGCCAGCAACCAAAACCCACACCTACCTCCTGAATGAGCCCACGCACGAAAGTCCCATGCAGAGCAGCTCACCTCTCAGTCCTGATTGGATCTGCTCAGAGCCAAAGCAGTCCGTTGTCCCCACTGATTCCTGCGCATTTTCAGCAATGATTGCTAAGTACCTGTGTTTCTCTATCCAGACCGCAGTCTAGACTCATGTTTTTTTTCTGTTTATTTTTAGTTTTACAGATTTTTCTTTTTTTTTTTTTTTCTAGGTGGGAGGGTTGCAGTCCGGGCAGTCCTAAGGATCACCTTCTCACATATGTAATTAAGCACAACCATTAATTCCCAACAACCCTTACTCAGAAAGGTTAGAAACAATAAAATTTGACCCTGCCAAATTCCAACAAGAACTAAACTCATGTAATTGGTCTATTCTAAAACACCTCTTAGAGGAAGCAGTATACTTAACAACAAATTCCTTGAGATCCTTGATTTGCATGCACCTGTTTCAAAGAGAACAGGCAAAACTGCATGGCTTTCTAGAGTCTAAACTCAAAATTACCCTTAGAAACAAAGCATGGCTTTATGTCTTCTAAAGACCCAAGATCACATTAAATACAGGCAATCCAGGAACAAACAAAAATCCATTTTACAAGACAAAAACAATACTACTGTAATTTACAGACAGTAAATCAAAATAACCCTCAGAAGTTTTGGGCAGGTTTAAATAATCTACTACATCCTGGACAAACTTCAACCCCAATCCCTGCTGCTACTATTGATAAAACCCTGAAGATGTTTCTGACAGTTTAACCAATTCTTTACTGAGACAATTCAAGCCCTAGCTAGCCAACTACCTCCTAGCTCCTGGTCCTGAAAGTAGCACCCAGAAACCTACTTCAGCTTCCAACCAGTCACCACTTCACTTATCCACCTTGATCAAAATTAAAAACTACACTTTCTGCTGATCAACTCCTGCAGTACCTACAAATCAGCTGATGCTATTGCTTACCCATCTCAATACTAATCAATCAAATAGTAGAAGCTAATTCCACCATCTGGAAAATATCCTATGTAATCCCACTTCACAAAGGAGGCAGCTCTACTGAATTCTCCAATTATAGGCCAATAGCTATACTCTCTCCACTTGCAAAGATTATGGGAAAATGTATTCATAGACAACTCATGCACCACCTAATCCAGAATCACCTTATGGCAGAACTCAGCATGGCTTCCGTCCTCATCACAGCACTATTCCAGCCCTCCTAGCCTTTACCAACACCATAAACCATAATGGCAACAATAATTATATATCCTCAGCCTTCTTCTTGGATCTTTCCAAGGCATTCGATAAGGTTGATCACCAACTTTTAATCCACACCCTGCAAACATTCTGTCTAGATACTAGAGCCCTTCGATGGTTTCAATCCTACCTGAATGGTCGACAGCAGGCTGTCCTCTGACAGAACAAACTCTCTAACCTTCTACCTAACACCCTTGGAGTACCACAAGGCTCTATACTAGGGCCCTCTTCATTAATGACCTTTATACTGTCATCCCAAAAGTCAGCTGTATCCAATATGCTGATGACTCTACTCTGATTTGCTCAGCCACATCTCCATAGAGTTATGGTCAGCTACCCAGACCACCTTTAATACAATAGAAAACTGGCTTTCTGATCTGATCCTAAATCCCAAAAACTAAAATGCTGTTATTTTCACCAACACGTAGGTCTACCCTTCACCTTTACCATAAATTCAAATGATGGCACAATAATCTCCTGACCCTCTACAAAACTATTAGGTGTCATCATAGAAAAATAATGACCTACATGTTAACCAAACTATCAAAACCATCAATAAAAACTAGGGTCACTTTACAGAATAAAAGCCTTCCTAACCCCTCCAGCTAAAATTGCCATAGCTCTCACCTTCTTTCAACCCTTCTGTATGCATCCCTCTACTCGAATTTAAACAAGACTGTCCTTAACAAACTCTCAATTTGCTACAACCACATTGCCAGGTTTGCCACTGGGCTGCCTTTTGGACACATCATTGCATCAATCTAAATCAGCTTGGGTGGCCCCTTCAGTGAATACAGTCCTCACCATAGATAACTCTCAACCTTAGCACAAATACCTGGACAAAGCCAATAATGGGGAAATACAGTCCCAAAAGTAGGGACAAATTTCAAATATCCATGTTATAAACTTAGACAACTGCTAGAACAATTTTTTGTTACCATGTACTTTCTGAAGAATATGAAGTCTGAAATTCAAATGCCTATTTTTTAAACTTTTAACCAGGAAACTAGTCTGACTTGGAACAAAAGACAATTTTCAGCAGAGTAGAGAGAAATGCCAATCACATCTTCGCAAGTAAAGAGAACATGCAGACACCACACAGAAGGCACCCCAGCCAAGAATCAAACCAGAGAACCTGTAGCTGTTAGGCAACAATGCTACCAGTGCACCACTACACTACAGACTTTGCAAGTAAAAATGTAGACACAGAAACCACAGATTTTATGAGGAACAGAACAAATATGAGGCAACAATCTGCAAGTTTTTTGTTAGAAATGGTGGTGGATAGGAAATTCAGGTCCTTGCCACCTGCATCCAAGGTACAGGGTTCAAGCCTGAGTCTCTATCCACCACCGTTTGCTCTCTCTAGCCACCAGTATATAGTAACTGGGGCATTACACACACGCACACACACACACACACACACACACACACACACACACACACACACACACACACACACACACACACACACACACACTCCTCCAGCCAGCAAAACAACCTAAACTCCTCCAAGCAGCAAAATGACCCGAAGCAACACACACACTCACTTACCTGATGTATGTCTGACCAAGCAGCAAAACCACCCGAGCAATCCAGCGACCTGAAGCAGCAAGCAAAATCCACCTGTGACATGGAGCAATCCAGCCAGCAACCAAAACCTGCTACACCTACCTCCTGAATGAGCCCGCACAATGAAAGTCCCGTGAGAGCAGCTCACCTGTCTCAGTCCTGATCGGAGCAATCAGCCAGCAACCAAAACCTGCTACACCTACCTCCTGAATGAGCCCACGCAATGAAAGTCCTGCGAGAGCAGCTCACCTCTCTCAGTCCTGATTGGATCTGCCTGCAGCCAAAGCAGTCCGGTTGTCCCCGCACTGATTCCTGGGTGCATTTTCAGCAATGATTGCTGGGTACCTGTGTTTCTCTATCCAGACTGCAGTCTAGACTCATGTTTTTTTTTTCTGTTTATTTTTTAGTTTTACAGATTTTTCTTTTTTTTTTTTCTAGGTGGGAGGGCTGCAGTCCGGCAGTCCGATACCACGAGCCGCCCCTGCTTTACTGGCCTTGCCAAATATGGTTTCCATTTCTATGCCATCATCTTCAACTGGAGCCCTGGATACTGAACCCAGTTCTGGACCACCTGATGCATCAGTCAGGTGAGCTTCATCCATCTCTTCAAACTCTCAAGCTGACTGCCTGTTTACTCCACTTCCAGTCTTAGCCAGGCTCCCAAACATTTCTCCTGCTGTACAACACATAATAGTGTCCTCCCACAAGCCCACTACTAGGAGGATTTACTCTAGCAAATGGAAGAGGTTCTCTTACTGGGCCAAAAGTAATAACACTGATCCTTTTATGGCTCCTGTTCACAAGATTCTTGACTTTCTGGCTGAGACCTTCAAAAAAAGGGCAGCTGCCGTCTCCAATTTTCATGTAGGAGTCTTGGGTTCAAACATTATGTCCCAGAAATTATGCAGAGCATTCATACAAGGTACAACACTTTTACAGCCCCTGGTAAGAGACCCCCCCCCCACCCGGGACCTAAACTTGGTTTTAGCTTCAATGGTTCTGCCCCTCTTTGAACCAGCAGCATCTTGCCCCTTGAAGTTTCTATGTTGGAAAACCCTTTTCTTGGTTGCTATAAACTCAGCTAGACATGTTTCTGAATTGTCTATTCACCCACCATATCTCATTTTTCACAAATATAGAGTCTCTCTAAGGACCAATCCTTCTTTCTTGCCAAAGGTTTGTTCTGAGTATAACTTAAATCAGTCCATTGAGCTTCCTATGTTCTTCCCCAATTATGGAAACAAAGAGTATAGATTACACCAATTGGATGTTCATAGACAATTACATTTTTATTTACACAGGACCAAAGATCTCAGAAAATCAGACCAATTGTTCATATCCTTTGCTGACAATAAGCAGGGTTATCCAGTTTCTAAAGTGACATTATCAAAATGGTTGTCAGACACAATCACTTATTCATATGGTTTGCATAAAAAGACGCTTCCAGGAAGACCCAGAGGACATTCAACCAGGGCCTTAGCCACCTCTGTTGCCTTCCAAGCTAAATTGCCTTTAGATTTAATCTGTCCAGCAGCAACATGGGCAAATCCTCATACCTTTATTTCTCATTACAAAGTGGATGTGGTCTCCTGGAACAGGGCATCCTTTGGTTCCACGGTCCTGACGAGTTTATTCCAGTGAGCCACCTGAGAACCAGGTGCTGGGGACACAGCCCCAACCAGCAAGAATGAAGGTGAGATGGGACAACATGACATAAAGAAGTTATGTACCTACCATAACATTCCATGTTTGTTGTCCTTCATCTCACCTTCCTTCTTGCGTTCCCCCCCCCCTTCCCCCTTCCTGGATGTTCGAGAGGAGTTCTTTATTGGTTACACTGAGTGAGTTTCCTGATGAAATACCAGGTTAATTGACCATACTTTGTCCTTTTTTCTTTCCTTTCTACCTTGGGGTAAGAGCTTAGTAAGAAAATTGTTTTTCTTACTACATATGTATAGTGTGGGCTGTTTAAGATGAGATATGGGTAGCTGCCGCTAGGCATGTTGGGATAACAGGTAGCCTCGATCCAGTAAAAGCTCTCGAATGATTGTATATCAGCCGATTCAGAGCCGATGATTGGCTCTGAACACAACCAGTAAGAAGGCAGGCAAGATGAAGGACAACAAACATGGAATGTTATGATAGGTACATAAGTTCTTTTTTGCTTTGACAGGTAATTTACTTATAGACAGTCTCAACAAAAAAATCTTTGCATTTATGAATATTCTTCTACCATTTATATCTTGTTAATATTGCTTTCTTTTTTCTTATTTCTAAATGTTTCCAAGGATCAATAAAGTAACATTGTCTCATAATGTTTAGACACCCTTCTTTTCTGTTTTTTTTTTCATTCATTTTCATTTGTAATTTCCATAATAAAATTTTATTCTGATATTCTTTCTTCTCTTCATTCATAGTTCTCTTAAGTTTTTTCCTACTTCCATTTTTCCCCAAACATTTGTATTTATAAGATAGTATGGATTCTATCAGATTCTTACATTCTTTTGTATGATTTGTTAAGGCTCTGTTTAGATTTAAAGACACTGCATGCACAATAGGATTTATTAATCCCAACCTTCCTTGTTCTTCTTTCATATATAATATTCCCCCTTTGACTGCATTCAGTCTGGACCCCCAAATAAATGTGAATATAATGAACATTATTTCTTTCTCATATAATGTAGGTATCATATATGTATTAGCAATATTACTATTTTACCTATTAAGATGGAATTCATCAAATGCACTTTCTTTTTATATGCTAATCTATGTTTTCCAAAAGTTACATACATATTTTATTTCTTGTACTAACTTTTCCCATTGTTTTCTTTACAGTCACTTAATCCAAAAGCTATTCCTAGTGTGTGTATATATATATATATATATATATATATATATATATATATATATATATATATATACCACGCTCCCCAACATCCAGCATCAACCAGCATACGAACACCCAAAATGAGTGTATAGCATATTAATGAAAATAAAAGTAAAAAAAACTCCAAACAGGTACACGGCTAAGTGCTGCCATAGATTTAATGTCCAGCTCACATAAAAACAAAGTCAGTGTGTATTGCAAGTAGGGATCAGTGACTTATTTATACCCCTTTCAATTAGCATGAATTTAAGACACCATTGTATTTAACAAATTTAATTATGATATTTTTAAGACACAAAAACCGTGCCACATATTACAATAAAAACTGTAGATACCTTAATGCATATAACTACCTAAATACATTATTAATTCAAGTAGCACACTGACTTACACATTATACCCTAAATAGTATTACCAATGGTCATTTAGACCTGATTTATTTAAATAATGCTCCTAGATACACTATCCATTTCCTTTCTTTTTCAATTAGTATCCTATGTTTACTGATCAACGTTAAATTATCCCCTACTACCTGATCGATACCCAGAAAGATAAACTGTGCTCCTGCATGCATATGAGTGTGTTTGTGCAGGGCGCTCCATACTCTTTTACAATTGATATCACTGATATATAATGCTATTCTCTGTCGAAAAGATAAAGAGGTCTGCCCCACATAAAAAGCCCCACATTGGCACACCGCCATGTAGATCACCCATTCGCTGCTACAATTAATCACATGTCTAATATCGTATACCTTAGGTGTGTTTATAGACTTGAATGGTTTCGTTTTTAAGATAACCTTACAATGGACACAATGTCCACGATATGTACTGCCCGTTATTTTGCTGGCTTGGTTGTCTCTAACTTTTTATAACTCTTCTTGAAGTTAGCTAAACTTTCACCTATGGTCTTTCCTCTCCTATATCCAAAGGAACACTGTGAGTGTATTAATGTGTCCAAGAACCTTTCAGTCTTCAGTATGTGCCAATGTTGTTGTATTATGTCTTTTATTTTTAAGCTATTGCTTCTAAACTTGGTCATAAACCTGATGACTTGATTCCCTTCAACCTGTGGCCTTTTGACCCCCATTAATAATTTTTCTCTAGTACGGGAGTCCACCATACTTGTGGCTCTATCAACTTGCCTAACTTTATAGCCCCTTGCCAAAAATCTAGACCTCATCTGTTCGGCCTGTATCTGAAAATCATCAGATTGACTGCATATATGCTTAAGTCTTTTGAACTGAGCTTGGGGAATATTATTAATAATGTGCTGTGGATGGTTGCTATCTGCCCTCAGTAATAAGCTCTTAGTGAAAGGCTTCCTATATAGGCTGGTGTTTACCATGCCATCATTAGCCTTAGTAACCATAACATTTAAGAATTCAATTCTTTTCCCTTCCAGTTTACCACTGAAAATAATTCCATATTGATTATGATTCAAAAAATTGACGAACTATCACCACCTATCCACAGTACCCTGCCATATTACCCAGCGGTCTTCCAGATACCTTCGCCAAATCAATAACTCTGGTGTAAATTCATTCTCTTGATAAATCATTTGTACATCCATAAACCCCATAAACAGGTCCGCATACATGGGAGTAAAAGTTGCTCCCATAACTGTACCCTTAATCTGCAGGTACCATTCCAACCCATATCTAAAGAAGTTGTGTTCTAACACCAAACCCAAAAGTTTTAATAAAAATTCTTGTTTTACTTTGGAGTAATAATCCGAAACCTGAAATCAGTATTGTATGGAAGCTATTCTACCCTGATGAGGAATACTCGTGTATAAAGCCTGTACATCTAATCTGTCCATATATGCATGGCTAGGAATATACAGATCATCCATTAACTATAGAAACTGGTTCGTATCCTTTATCCTAGCTGACACATAAGTTAATAATGGTTTCAGTTTTAACTCCAGATAAACTGATAGAGGTTCAATCAATGAGCCTCTGCCAGCTACAATGGGTCGTCCTGGTACAGGGGAAATAGATTTATGGATCTTAGGAACTAAATAAAAAATATTGTGGAGAAGGATCTTCTACTGTCAGTTGTTGTTGTAATTCTTTAGTAATAATACCCACCGCTCTAGCTCTTTCCAAAAACTGATCAATTTCTAATTTAAATCCCACTATTGGATCTATAAGAAAATGGCAATAAGATGTTACATCAGTCAATTGTCGTTGAGTTTCTGTTATATGGGTCCCTATCAAAACATAGAAAGCTCACTTGATAGAAACTCATTTCACTGACACCATAAGATAGAAATCACAAAACACTGAAAACTCATTTGACTGAAACTCAAAACACTGAAAATTCTATATGGCCTTTTCTCCACGGTAGTGCAATCCTGGAGAGGGTGTGTGTGTGGGGGGGGGGGGGGCTAGTCCCCCACATAGTTTATTTAAATATTGTTTTCTCCAAACAGTTATTCATTGTAGTTATAAGTATCCATGTGTCGGGTTTAAAATGTATGAAGTATGTGGGGGGGCTACACCCCCAACACACCACTTAACTATATATATACTAACTCCAGGATTGCACTACTGTGGGGAAAAGGGCATATAGCATTTTCAGTGTTTTGAGTTTCAGTCAAATGAGTTTTCAGTTTTTTGAGCTTTCTATGTTTTGGTTTCAGCCAAATGATTTTCCATCATATGAGTTTTCTATCATTTGATAGGGACACACACACACAAACACACTCACACTTCTTTTATCGACTCTAATAAGTCTTGACTTCCCTTTCCCCTTCTGCCGAATACTGTTTGATCAAGTAGGTTGTTTATTTTATTTGTTAATCTCTCTGTTATTATTCTCATAAACATTTTGTAATCTGTATTATTTAATACTATTGACCTCCAGTTCTTTATATATTGATTTTCTTCTTTTTTACATATAATTACTATAATACCCATGCATATTTTTATCTGTCATTCCCAATTCTAGCCATTCATTTAACACTTCTACAAATATAACTTTCTGCCAATTTTTCAAATCTTTATACATATGATACTCAATACCATCTAACCATGTCACTGTATTCATATTGATTTCTTTTAATAAACTAAAAACCAAATCACCACAAGGGCCAAGTGTACAACTACTCAACTAAATTCAAAAATAAAAAATTCACTGAACAGCACAGAAAGACACCAACTTTAGTGTAAAAAATCTTAATCTCTGCTTTAGTAAAAGCACTTCATCAGAATGAATAAAAACACTGCTCTCATTCAATATATACATAAAACATGTGACTAATTAACCAATACATTCAATTAAGTCTTAAAGAAAGGGCAGAACTATGATACTAATAACCCTTTAATTTTCTTTTTTTAAAAAAACATTTGATGTTAATATGCTCATTTAAACCTGGTAAAACATCCACCCCTAATTTAATTTGCCAACTTACTTCTCTACTTTCCACTTGATTTCTAAAATTATCTCCTCTTTTATCCAAATAAACCTGTTCAAGAACAGTAAGAAGAAACTGAACTTAGTACAGGACTTGGCATGTTTGAACAGGGCGTTGTTTTCTTCCCTTCTTTTAATAGCCCTTATATGTTCTTGTATTCTATCCCGTATGCATCTAGTTGTCATACCCACATAAAATGCTTCACAGGATGAACAGAAAGCCAGATAAACCACACCTATAGAGCCACATCCATATCTCAATTTGAAATAAATGGTATAATTCAAATGAGATAGTATCATAAAGGAACTTTCATAAATGTACTTACAACTAGTACAACCATTACATTTATAAGTACCTTTGTTTTTATTTATATTAATGTTATTAGTGCAAATAGTATTATCATTATTAGTCTTTTTTATATCTAAAAGCTGTTTTAAACTACCAGCCCTAGTATTAACAAATAATGGAGTATTACCTAATACTTGTCCTAAATCTTTATGACTGCTGATAATTCTCCAATTCTGTGTAATAATATTTTTGATACTTAAAGTGTCAACAGACATTTCCAAACAACAACGTGGTAATCCTTTAATAATCTTGGAATCTACTTTTGACTTTACTTCAGAACCTTCCTTCAAAATCGGTGGAAACCTAACATGCCTTTTAGTAATGATTTTCGCCACTGTTTTCTCCAGCAATACTGCTGGATAGCCTCTTTCCAAAAATAAGATAGTAATATATTCAACCTCTTTCATAAATATATCATCCTCACTGATCATACGTGAAGCTCTAAAAAATTGTCCTCTTGGGATGTTTAATTTCAAATAGACTGGATGGTTACTTAGCCAATGTAAATAATTATTGGAAAATGTGCTTTTTCTAAAAATATTACTATAAAAGCAAACGATCATGTTTTCCCACTTACATTTAATATCCCAAAAATAAATTTCATATCTGTAACAACCCAAGGTAAATAAAAAATTTGATGTTTTAATGTGTGATGTTAAAAAAATATTAGCATCAATATCGCCCTTAATAATAAAAAACAGGTCATTCACAAATTTGTTGTAAAACAAAATATTCCCCAAAGTAACCATTGTTGGTAAAATTTCTCATTCAAGGTTAGCAAAAGCAGGGCAACACTTGCTCCCATTACCACATCCTTGTTTTGTCTCAAATATTTATCATGGAACATGAAATAATTATTTAAAACTAAATCTAATAATGTACAAATAGCATGGATTTGATCAACAGACGTCACCATATTTACTTAAATAGTCTCTAATATATTCTATCCCTAGATTAATTGGTATAGATGTAAGCAATCAGACTATATCAATAGTAACAAGAGTGAAGCATTCATTAACAAGACATCTTTCTACCTGAAAATTTCTAATGTGATCTAAAAAAATCCCAAGAGTCACAACAATATGAAGGGAAACTTTGTACCAATAGGTTCAATATAGAGTCTAAATAAATAGATATCCCTTCAGTTATACTTGTTATACTACCAGCTGCTGAGACTATAGGCCTAAAAGGAGGGTGGCTTGGATTTTTATGAGTTTTGGTATACCAAACAGAATTCTTATATGCAGATGTTTTGTATAGAAGAAATTATATAAGTTAATATTTATTTCTTTATTGAGCAACATATCATCCAGTGCTGAATATACATATTTGTACCTCATATGTATATCACATAAAAACCTTCTTGATAATCTTCCTTATTACTCAACATTTCATCTATACCAGATATATAATCATTATTGTTCATAATCACCAAACCACCGCCTTGTCAGCTTTCATGAATCTTAAACTTTTCATATCACATAATTTTTTCAAAGCAAGGCGTTCAGCAGCATTTAAGTTATAATATGGTTATACAACCTCATTACTCATTACTCAAAAATGTTCTAATATCTCTGATCTCTAATTTCTTCTAATGTTTCATTTAACTCTTTCATACTTATGTTTTGTTCCACACTTTCATTATCTTCTTGATTTAATTTAACTTCATAATTTTGAGTCCTTATATACAGGCCTAAAGCAGATGCCATATGCTGACCATCTAAAAAAACCTCCAGCTATACTCTGGCATATCGTCTTCTCAGAGGAGATCTCTGCTTAACATACAAGACCATGTCAAACCCTGAGCTGTTGGACATGCTCCACTTAAAGAAATCCCAGTCCCTTAGAGCCACACGCTACAGGGATCTAAACCTTATCTTCACAATGAACAAAACATGCTGGAGGGATAGGTTCCTGACCCAGAGACTCCCCATACTCTGGAATAGACTGCCCATACATGTCAAGCAGAGCGCCTCATTGGCCCTCTTCAAAAGGAACCTTGATGATTGGATGGGAGATAGGAAATTCACCCCGGAGATCATGTCAGTCGCCCTGCTAGACAGGGGCCCAGAGAAGTAAATATTGTGGGAAAAAAATTCCAGGGAATTGTTATGGCTAGGCTTGCTTAGGCCTTAGGGCCAATAGCCTAGTACCAACCTATGAACCTATGAACCTTTGCATTTCTTTCTTAACAAAAGACTGTGTTATGTTCTTTAATCACCTCATATATTCCCTCTTGCATTGTGACTTTACTTCCTTCTTTATTTTTGAACTCTCTTATTACTTTTTTATTTTCTTTCACTAATTTATTTAAATAAGGTGCTGCTACTTTTTCCCTGTAAACAATATCTTTGTTTATGTAGCAAATTATTACTTTATTTATTTCATACAGTTCCTTTTCTTTTTCATAAAATGTTTTTTTATCCTGTAATAGTTCTTTAAATATATCTTGACTTAATGTTTCATATTTTATATTTTTGTTTTTCCTCTTATCCTCTAAGCATTTCAAAAAACGTTTTTACTTTTTTTAAAAAATTATCCACCAACTTGTCCAATTTTCATAAAATCTTCTTACACCAATATAATCCCTCCATAGTTTATTTCTTCCCTTTCATCTAGTTTTAAGTCTCTTTCATTCAATCTTTTGATTCCTTTGCCTATTTTATGTATTCATCTTTCTCATGTACTTTTATCCATATAGCTACATGATCTGAGAATCCTGTTATTTTTGTTCCTTTCTGTCTGATATAAGAAAATAGTCAATTTCAGTCTTAATCTCACTTCTTTTATATGCCTAGTGCTTATTGTCCCAGATATATAATTTACCACTTTTCATTATTTCATTTATTATTTTGATATCACTGCTGTTCTTTTTATTGACTCTTAAATTGCAATTAAAATCTCCTACCAATATTATATCCAATTATATTTACACAGACATAGTTTTTAAAAACATTGTTTCTGTTTGTTTCTTAGTGACATAGGCATATATAGCTATAATCCTATATACATTTGTATTCCATCTTATATCTAGTATTGTAATTCATCCTAGTTCAACTATACTAACATCTAATATTTTGATATTGTCATGACATAATATACATATACCTGAACATGTATCTTTGCCTATGTTCCAAACTATTGGTCCACCCATAATTTTGTCTGTTTCTGACCTTTCTTCTTCCAACAGTTGTCTTATATCTACTAATATAATAATGTGAGCATGTAATAAAGCATGCCATTCCAAGATACATATGCTTTGTTTCATACTATTACATTCAACCAAGAATTTTCAACTTTTACGTGAAGTAATTATAATATCTTCCTCACCCTTTACTTGTTTTCTTTTTTTTGCTATTACACTTTTAAATTTTATTTTCCTTTCTTTTACTCTTTTTTCCTATAGAGTTTTTCTTTCCTCTTACTGCCTGACAATTCACATATTCTTCTTCACTTATATCGATTATCTCTTCTTCTTTTTCTTTATCCCCCTCTTTTGCATGCATTATAATGTCTTTATTTTGTTGTGTGTCTGTGTCTATATCCTGAACTAAGCTTTGTGTATCTTCTTTTTCAATAAGTTGCACATCTTCCTCACACTCTAACAATGCATATCCAGTGTTGCCACATTTTCTACATTTCAAATCACGTCTTTGCCTCATGTCCTGTTTTCTCACACATGAAACATTTTCGTTTATCACATTCACTTATCAGATGATTGTCTTTTCCACAAAAATGACAAGTTTTAGCCCGCCTTCTGTATTTCACAAAACCTCTGTTACCATGTACATTGATTATACTCAGAATGTGTATTACATTGTCATTTACCATTTTTTATATATCCCCACATTTCCATCCCCACACGTCCACAAGCCTATTCCATCATGCATTTTGATTGTATCCAAAAGATCTTTGCACAACGTCAGTAATTGTTCTTTTAGATCTTCTGTATCAGTTCTAAATTGAATTAATATTCTGTTTTTGTTTCTCTATAAAAAGATTGAATCACATATTCTGACCATGGGTTAATTTTCTTTTTTTTTGGTATCTCTCTAAGAAGTTCTCCATGGCCTGTCCAGTCTGAAAAAAATATTTTGCAAAAGGTTTCTTTATTAATAAGAATGAATGCTCTTAACTCTGTGGGTGAAATAACCAATGCGGCAATTACTGAGTCCCAAATATATCTTTCCAGTCCTTTTCCTTTTTTGCTGCTTATTCTTATGGTATATTTTTTCTTTGTCTCCCTTACCTCCTCAACTTTCTTTTCTCCTTGTTTAAATTTCTGTAAAATTTCCTTTATGGTATTTCTTCTACCATTTCTTCTTCTTGGATTTTTTCCATTAACTCTCCCCAAGATGCCTGTACCTCACTTTCCAGTTCACTTTGGTTAACCATTTCTTTAAGGTAATCATCTTGCCACCCTCCCAGTTGGAGAGTTATAATAATGCAGTCCTGCTGACTTGCCTCTTCCTCAAAAAACTTTTCCTGAAACAAAATCTCCAAATTTGCAGCTTCTGTGATCAGATTTACATTCTAATCTGGTACTAATGACCTCTCCACTTCTTCTGGTTTGTTTTGCTGCTTTTCATATAAAGGTTCAGCCATCTACATGCTCATTTCTTTACTTTGTTGTGTTTTTCCATAATTCACACTCACCAAGTTCTTCCCTGTTTTTCAGGGCCAGCTACATGCCTGGAATGGAAACAGGAAGATCTGATGTTGTTAATTTTCATTCATTCATCGCTGATGGGTATTGGTTCCATCCTCGGAACTGGGTTGGCATTTGTAACAAGCTTGCACCAGCCAAAAAACTCTCGTGCTAAGCTTACCCATAGTGCCCCTCTCCCTGTTACCTCAGATCTCATTTGCCATGTAGAAAATCAAGACGCATCAGGCCCGCTCACAAGCTAAGTGATAACGTTTTTTGATCTACTAGATTTCTGGTTTTCCTTTTGGATAGTTTTCAACTATTTTACTTGTCTTTTAGAGTTTGCTTACCCTTTATATCATTTTCTGTGTGCTCTTCCTTAATTTACCAATTTTTTCATATTCTCTGTACCATCGCTGTTGCTCAGCTTTTTACCCTGTGGTAATCTACAATATCATTGCTGGTATTTTCCCTCTTTTCCCTTCTACCTCCTTCCTGTTATATAAAAAAATATTAAATTATTGATATATATTTGTCTTTACTTTAGATTGTTTTCTCTCTGTGTGTTTGGGTTTGCCTGCTTTGTCTGTTGTTGGTTGACTGACTTCCCAATTCTTTACTACAATGTCTGAAAAGAAAGGAACAACAGGGTTTAAATAATGTGATTAATGCGGCAGAAAAATGCCAAACTTGGACAGACATTTGTCGTGTGTGTACTGTTTAAAGGTACCACACCTGAAAGTTGAACCTCCTTGTGTCTTGTGTAAGGTCTAAAGTTCCCATACCCTAATGGAAAGAAAAAATAAATTAATTCTTAAAAGCGTCATAAAGATGATTCATTCTGTACCTTTGCCTCCTCATGTTACTGAATCTAAGTCTGTTAAACTGGTTAAATCTGCAGAAACAAAGGCTAAACTTTCTAAATTATCTTCAGAAGCCTCGGCACCAGGGCCTCAACCCCCTTCTACTGCCATCCTTGGTTCCAGGATCTCACCTGCATATTATGGTACTGTCTTCGGCACCAATGCCTTAAGTACCAACTACGGTACCGATTGTGACTTCAGAACCATTCATGTCCTCAATTGCTTCAGTACTGACCTCCTTTTCTGCACCGACAATAGTTCTTCCAACTCAATCACTACCCGGCTTCCTATACATTCTACTGGTCCATTGACTGTGGTGCCAAAAGGTGAATTAGTCCCTTGAACATTATATTCCACCATGGCAGATCTTTTTTTGGGACAATAATATAGTCCCTTTCTAGAGTGCCCTGATTCTCCATTGGGGATATCTACCCATTCCTCTAGGAGCCTTTCAGAATACAATGTTGTGAGACTCATGGATCAACTACTGGCAGCCAGAGGAATCCCTACCCCTTCCAAATCCTCCCTCCCACCCGGAGCCAAGGAATTTTCTCCACTGACTCCAGCATATATTCCTCCTTTGACCTCCTTGGAGGCTTCAAAGTTTTCAACACTGATGCCTACCCTGATTCCAGCTACTTTGGTTCCAGTGGTAGATCTTACCATGGTTCTGGAGCCTTCCCTGTGGCCATAAACTCATCCATTGCCGAGCTATCCTTGGGATCATGACTGGACTGTCAGCACCGTGACCCCTAGTATGGCACCTATTTTTTCTATGGCACCATCTACTATGGTTCCGACTGTCTTGGCAGCAAGAAAGTCCTCTTGGGGCTCCATCCTTGGGAGTAGTCTTGTCGGAGCGGGGTGTGACCCCGGTTTTGAGGTTGTCCTTCTTGGTTCCAGGCTCCTATCCCTATTCAGGTGGGCCTGCTTTCCAGGTGATGGAGAGGGCCCTTGCCTCTGTTGGTACACAGCTTGTTCCCTTTTCAGTAGAGTGCCATGTATATCCTCCCTCTGGACCACAGCTGATACACTCCAATACTCTGGGACATCGAGCGCAAAAACTTCAGGATACCCTACTACAGGAATCCCTCTCTTCGGAGTCCTCTTCAGATGCTCCCACTGAAGAGGTACCCTGAAAGAGATCATGCAAGAGGAAGCATGTGGATTCCCCTGAAGAATACTTTACCAAAGATACAGACTACAATGATGGGGAAGGATCTCCATGGTCACCCGTAGAAATCCTGAAACAGATGGGAGATTGGAAGCCCTCCAAACTTTCCTCTGAGGAGTTTGTATTCCTGCAGGCTTTCTGTGCTTGACTCTCTACTTCTTGGGTGACCCTGCCTGCTGATGGACTCATCCAGCTCATCGTGCAGTGCACCTGGAAGAGTCCTGACTCTTTCGAACCTATCCCCCAGAGACCAGACAAAATACTGTCACCCCCGAAAGATTTTCCTAATTGGTCCAAAGGCCTTGCAGTAGACGCTATGGTGGTGGCAGCAGCCACTAAGAAGGAACTTGCCAAGGAGAGTTCAACTACTCATCCTCCAAACAGGGAGTCTTAGACGATGGATAGACTAGGGAAGCAGGTATGTGCTTCATCGACCTTTGCCATTCGGCCCTTGAATTATCTGGCACACTTTACCTATTTACAGAGGGACCTGATTATGGAACTCTCTAGAACTCTAGCAAGAGTACTGCCTGATAAGGTACATGACAATGTTGCCTCACAGCTTGCCACCCTGGAATCCATCTCTAATTCTTCCATGAGGTTGATTTCTCATACTACTGAACTGGTGGCTAGAGCAGTGGGTTCAGGCATAGTTATGAGATGTCATGCCTGGATGCACTTATTTAATTTTGCGGATCCTTTAATTCTTCCTTTGTCAGTGCTCCTGCTGACACTTCCTCTCTTTTTGGTCCAAAGGTAAAAGATACATTAACCTGATGTGAGAAGGATGGTAAGACCCTGTCTGCCATCGACATACATTTTTCCACCCCTCAACGATCCTACTCTAGGAATCAGAGGAGTGATAAGATGTGGTACAAAACATTCTGGGGTCCTTTCCACAACACACGTGGTGAGTTTTCTCCCAAAGACAGACTTGGGAACTCATCTGAATGACACCCCAGAGGCAGTGGGGATCCGCATAACCAGGTATCCAGAGCTTCTTTCTCTGGACAGCCCTATCAGCGGTCCTAAAGAGTGGCCCGATTGCTAACCTCTGGAAGCAGTCAGGGACAGTTTTCTCTGCAACCACCTTGCCTGGCAAGCCATAATGACAGATTCTTGGGTGCAGATGATAATAACCACAGGTTACAATATTCCTTCCTTCTTTTGCTAAGGCCGCTAAAGTATGTTCCACCCAGTCAAAGGGATGCAGCAACTCAGGAAATTCAAAAGCTGCTCAAAAAAAGAGTCATCCAAACAGTCCCACCAGACCAAATAGGATCTGGATATTACTCAAGGTTCTTTTTAGTGCCAAAGGACACGGGACTGGAGGCCAATCTTGGATCTCAGCATCCTATACAAGTTTGTCCAGCAAACAAAAGTTTGGGTGGTCACAGTTCAGTCTATCCTCCCATTTCTGGAGAAAGACAATTGGACATGCTAAATAGATCACCAGGATGCATGTTATCACATAAAAATGGAAAAATTCTCCTAGAGATTCCACTGCTTCTGGCTGGGAGCCAATCACTACCAATTTCAAGAACTGTCCTTTGGACTCTCGACAGCCCCCAGAGTGCTTACCAAATGCATGGCACTGGTAACAGCTCACTTGACACTGCAAGGATTCCAGGTGTTTCTGTATCTAGATGATTGGCTGCTTACTGCTCCCACCAAGTGTCTACTGCTTACAGCCTTACATTACATTCTAAACCCATTGAAATCATTAGGGATCTCTATAAACAAAGAAAAATCAAAGTTGACTCCTAGTCAATATCTGGAATTCATAGGGGCAACCTTCAACACTCAGTCTTGCTTAGTTTCCCTCCCACTTCACAGGTTACAGAGACTAAAATGTAAACTCCGGGTGATACTCTTTCAGGACAAGGTTTCAGCTTGGGCATCCTTCAACTTCTCTGCTCTATGGCAGCATCTATCACTATAGTTCCCCTAGTAAGAGTACACAAGAGACTCCTACATTGGCTGTTAGTAACACAGTGGTCTCCTTTGACTCACACTATGTAATTTCAAATGCACATAACATATCAATGCAAACAAGACTTAATATGGTGGATATAGCCAGAAAAGGACTTATGGAGTTGCCCTTTCTCCTTCTCTCAGCCCAAGGCCTCAGTGACCATGGATGCCTCCCTGATGGGGTGCAGGCATTTCCAGGGAAAGGTAGTCCAAGGCACTTGGTCCCTTGTAGAGGCCAACCTGCATATCAGTGTTCTAGAACTGAGGGCAGTGCTTTTGGCATTGCAAGCATCCCAATCTGTCCTCTTGTCAGGGATAATTTCTATCCAGTCAGATAACATGTCAGTGGTCTGGTATATCTGCAAATGGGGGGAACCAAATCCTACCCATTATGTTGAGAAGCCATGGGAATTTGGCAATGGGCGATATTTTCCAACTGCTTTCTGATAGCAATGCACATTCCCAGGGATTCCAAAGTAATTGCAGACAAACTGAGCAGATGTATCTTTCTGCCTCTTGAGTGGTCCCTCTCTCCTGTAATAGTGGCGAAAATCTTTAGTTGCTGGGGCCAGCCTTGCTGTGATCTATTTGCTTCCCCGGCAAACCACAAATGCAGCAAGTACTTTGCCCTAATTCTCCCCTGGGGGAGTCCCCGGGGGACACTCTAGTACACGATTGGCGCACAGGACTTCTTTATGCTTTCCAGCTCTACCTCTGATCCTGCAGTTTCTAAAGAAAGCTCTTCATTTGGGAAGCAGAGTACTCATCATTGCTCTGTTTTGGCCTCGACAAGTTTAGTTTCCTTCTTTAGCCTCACCTAGTGTACCAAACATGGATTCTGGATCCAACCCCAGAATTACTGTCACACCCTCAGGGGTTGGTATATCCAAACATATCGAGTCTCAAGCTGACAACTTGGTTCCTCCATTTCCAGTAATTGCCAGGCAGAATAATATATCCTCCTCTGTATGCAACATTATTTTGGCTTCACAGAAACCGTCCACCAGGAAACATTATCTGAAGTGGAAGATTCATTATTTGGTCTTGACAGAAAGGACTAGACCCCTTCTCAGCTCGATTTAGTGCTGTACTAGACTATTTGTCAAATCTGCACCAGTTGGGAGTGGCAGCCTTCACTTTTCGAGTATACCTGGCTGTTATTTCAGATTTCCACATTGGTTTCCAAGACTTGTCCTTAATTTTTCATCGTCTTTGTAAAAGCTTTTTGAATGGTGTCTCACACTTTAGACCGTCCTTCAAAGAACCAGTCAAACCCTGGAATTTGATACTAGTTCTATAATCCTTGACTCAATCTCCTTTTGAACCTGCTGCCTCTTGTGATATAACATTTTTATCTTGGAAATCTTTGTTCTTGGTAGCTATAACCTCAGCAAGATGAATATCTGAACTGCAAGCCTTAAGCATAAAACATCCATACACGGTCTTCCATAAGGATGGAGTATCACTCCGGACTAATCCTTCCTTTTTGCCCAAAGGTATTTCAAATTTGACTATTAGTCAAACAATTGACCTGATAGTCTTCTTTCCCAATTTTTCTAATAAAGGAGAATACTGCCTGCATTTATTGGGGTGGCCACGGTGATGCAGCAGTTAGCGTTGCCACCTCACAGCACAAGGTTCTCCGGTTTGATCCTTGGCTGGGGTGCCTTCTGTGTGGAGTCTGCATGTCCTCCCTGTGGTCACGTGGATTTCCTCCAGGTGCTCCGGTTTCCTCCCACTTCCCAGTGGGTGGATTGGATACTCTGAATTGGCCCTAGGAGTGAGTGCTTGTGTGTGTGCGCCTTCCGTGGAAGATTGGGGGCCAGGCTGGCAACTCGACATCATAAAACTCCACTGCCAATCATGAGCAGACAGGTGATCCACTGTGGTGACCTCTAACTGGGAAAAAGCCAAAAGAAGAAGAAGACTGCCTGCATTTATTGGATGTACATAGACAATTATGAGTCTACTTGGACAGAACTAAATCAGTATGAAAATCTGACCAGTTATTCATATCCTTCTCAGGACCAAATTTGGGAAAATCTGTTTCTAAAGTAACTTTATCTAAATGATTGAGAAATTGTATATGTTTTACCTACCAACAAAACAAAATTATTCTACCGACTAGGGTCAAGGCACATTCAACCTGATTGGTGGCGACCTCTGTTGCCTTTCATTCTAGGGCTTCTATGGATGATATTTGTGCAGCAGCAACATTGGCTACTCCCCATACCTTTATCACTCATTACAAATTGGATTTGTTCTCCAGGGGGAGAGCATCTTTTGGTTCAATGGTGCTCAAGAACATCCTTCCATAGGGCCTCCTGGGACATAAAGTAGCTAAGGACTCTGTCTCATCAGTGATGAATGAATGAAGGTTAACAGCATCAGATAAAGAAGTTATGTTTGTACCATAACGTTCCATCTGTGTTGTTGATCTTCATTCATTTATCACATCCCACCCTCCTTCCCCTGAAAAAGACTCCTGGAGGTTCGGATTTGGTCCAAATCCTGTTTTAGGCAATTTTCTCCGAAAAAGCCTCCACTTTCTTTCTTACTAGAATACTCGATCTGAGGTAACAGGGAGAAGGGCACTATGGGTAAGCTTAGCTTGAGAGTTTTTTGGCTGGCGCAAGCTTGTTATGAAGGCCAACCTGATTCCGAGGACGGAACCGATACCCATCAGTGATGAATGAATGAAGATCAGCAACATAGATGGAACATTATGGTAAGAACATAACTTCTTTATTGATGGGCCAAGGAGTTTTTTAGCTTTGAAAGCTGGCTGGTCTGTGAGACTAGGATACAAACTGATTAGGCTGCTGTTAACAGTGATGTAATGTTGAACATCACTAGACACCAGTGATACTCTAAATAGCATGCCTGTACCCTCCCACAAAAGATAGTAGTACTCTGTTGCCACTACTATACCCCAGGGAGATGTGAAAATATTACTGAAGTATATTTAAAAATATGCAAAGTAAAAGGGGATAGTCTTCCAATCAAGCACCCTTTATACAGAAAGCAAGAGCATTAACCCACTATGCTATCTAATCTCTTAAAATAAATTGGGTTGTTTTAAGTAATAAGTATAAGTAAGACCTAATGTCTGTCTTGATCCAGTATTTAGAACACTCCATGAGAGATAAGGGAGAGTGGGAGGAGGCTTTATTATTTATACTGGGGAGTATGCTAGATGACACAAGGGAGATTATTTAAATTATTACCAGGACTCACTTAAAAAGTTATTAGAGCAATGGCCCCAGCATCAGTATACAGTCTACAAACACTACCAAGAATGAAACTCTAATGTTTTCCATTATTGACTGACTTTCAAGACAGGCATGTAGGTCTGATAGCCTGAGCAAGACCCAGACAGATCCTATGCCTGAAGCTGGGGCTGGTGATGTGGTTACTGTAAGGATCAGTGATTTATGAAGGTAGGGACAAATGGATAAGAAGAGACATTGGGGACATTCTAATAGCTCATATGCCTATAAAAGGTATGTGTGGGGTGTGTGTGTGTGTGTGTGTGTGTGTGTGTGTGTGTGTGTGTGTGTGTGTGTGTGTGTGTGTGTGTAAGGGGGGAGCACAGCGCATGAGCCATTTAGCATTAGCAGTAGTTAATGGCAATTCAGGGACATACAAATTAGTGGATAATGAGGTATTTCCTTGTTGCAGCTAATGAGTCTCTGAATTTTTATGTAGCTCTAATGGTCAGTGTTGGGCTTCTTTCTGAAACTACAGGATAGATACAGCTGTTATCTTTGTCTCCATGTCATTGAGATGTTTTATTGATTTGCATACTTTCAAAACAATGTGTTGCCCTCATGCATGACTGCAAGCCAGAACAAAAATAAATGACTAATGTGAGGATATTAGATGTTGTTATCCGTGCTATGTTTTTTTAAAGAGAATTCTGAATGTATGTTATGCCAGTGTCAGCTGACATAGATGTGATGTCATTGTTTGCCAGAGCTGTTAGAACAGAATCTTCACTGCACCTGTTTGTTTACTTTTCAGTCTGATATGAGAGACTAGAATTCTCATTACAGCTTCCTGTTACTTTTAAAAAATCTGCTATAAAAATAGGTTCTGACTCAGTTGTTCAGTTCTTTTCCAGAGCTGTTCAGCAGTAGTATTCCAGTTGTATCCAGAGTAGTTGTTCCAGTCGCTGAGGACAGATGCCAGCC
>NC_056739.1:59929704-60102204 GCF_019279795.1 Protopterus annectens | reverse complement strand
ACTACAGACATTTGTCTCTTGAAATAGAAATGCTCAGGACCAAACTGCAAGGAAACTTACTGGTAAATGAAGGATTAAATACATGAGGAATAATCAACTTCCTCAACCCTTCCAGCAAAGCCTTATAAGACTACATCTCACATTTCACAGTCTGATGCATACTACAGAAGAAAAATGTGTAATGTGGGCAGTACTACAATGGAAGGACAAACCCAGAAACCATAAATAATTGTTTTCTGTGCTTTTGCTATTTCCCAATTACTGAATGAAATACATGACTCAGGTCTGGTTGCATTTACATAGGTAAGGAAGGTGTAGTTATTTGTAAACATGTATTTTTAGGTTAAAACAATGGTGCAACATCAGGGAGCATGACAGAGGAGAAACAGCTTTTGTGTTGAGGAAATCGCATCCTTCTGGATGCACTGAGAATGTATGGCAAATGTCTTTTTGGAAAAGGGACCAAAATAGGCAGAGAAAATGACGGCATGGAATCAAATGGTGCCTGACGTGTATATACTGTAGCAGAAGGATCCACAACTTAGCACAATAAAGGAAAAGAGCTAATGGCATGGTGAGACATGCCAGGACAATTGTCCATAGCAGCACTGGTGCTGGGCCTTCCACTGTCCAACCTTTAACACCGGATGAAGACGATCTCCTTTCTGTAAGGGTAGACAACTTTAATGCAGAGGAGGATGTTGCAGAAATCATTCCAGGTGATGTGGACAACAGTACTTTCAGACACCTACACCATCCACGTACAGGCAATGCAGCAGTGTTTGACTGTCTTTCCTAATTTCAGGCTAGGTGTACTTGCTATGTTTCCTGAGTACATATAACTCTTAAATGTTTCTTTATTAGGTACTTCATCAACAACAGCTGTAGCACAAATGTTACAGATACTGCAGAGCAAAAGTGGGCATCATACCTTAAAGAAAAATCATATATAATTCTTGCAGGTCAGATCAACCCCATATTGACATATTTCTTCACAGTGTCAGCACCAGAAACAATTGCAAGCTGTGCTGCACCACAGCAGGCTGACGGCAGCAGAATGGTTGTCGATGATGGTAATGCCATAATTCTCATTCTTGTGATACAGTTGTAAAGTGTACTGGCAAGACTGCCTTCCCCACAGCAGGTGGATAACTTCATAGGTAATGAAGCAATTTCACACACTCAGCATAATGCGGAAATGGCATTACAATGGGGAGGAGGGTCACATAGCTCGACACCTGTTTCTTTTGCACAGCCTGATGAAGAGACAACCCTTTTGAAGGTTACAAAACTCATTGTTACCCATGTACACATGGGTGCTAGGTGAAGACATCTTTCAAAGTTAGCTCTAAAACACACAAAACCATGACTACTCAACAGCAAATGTGCCATAAATCCATGCCACTGAGAGCTGGGTAGAGATTTTTAGAATACTACAGGGTATGTGTGGAATGATTGATGACCCTCTTGTACAGTGTGATTGCACACATGGCATCCATGTCATCTTCTGTGTGCACAATAGTAAGGACTTACCAGACATATACTGGGGACATAGCTGGATGCGGATGAGGGGGTGTCTGCATGTATGGTGAATGAGTAGGCCATATACCATGTATTTCCCAAGAAAGTGCAGCAGGTAACCATGTGGAAGAAGAAGTCATACCTCATCAGACTTCCACAACACATAGTAGAATCTCTTGGTCAAGGTCTAGGTGCCTTAGCATTGTTAGCTCTTTATGAAGAGGGTCCCCTATATCTAGCACATCCCTTCAGTATCAAGATCACATGACAGCACTTGCTCATGATTTCTGGGACCATCAACCACATTATGTTTGGGGGATTTTGTTTATGACACCTTCCAAATCTTATTTAAATTTTGACCACAGGTGTTACAGAACTTACTCACTAGGAAGTCCTCTGCAAACATTGGGTTTATGCATTACAGAAAAATGCTGCACTCACTCCTTTCACCTGAAGGAAAGGAATGAAACAGCAACTGAAAGATAATAGTAATAATAATAATAATAATAATAATAATAATAAAAAAAGGAACATCAGCAGCAATGAGACATTTCATGATGGAAAATCACTTACACTTCTTTTACCAGGTAAACACAGATTTACTAAGAATAGTGCAGTGAAATACTCTGCCGTAAACTTCTTTCACAACAACTGCTTTGTTATGCATTATACAAAGCCTGTTAGTATAAGTAGCACTTATGCCACTGACCATTGACCACTGTACAAACGATGACAGCTAATACTATATGACCAACACAATTGTGTCAATCTGTGGAGACATATCTGATGTGTGGTGTAAGCTGGCCATGCGTCACTCAACATTGCCCACTTCATGCATCAAATATATGTGTAACCTTACACTGTCACATAATAAATGCCATGGCCCATAGTTGTAGATCAGATACTGCCTTTTCACCTCCCTATCTGCATATTGGGCACAAGCCTTCCAGAGGAGTTTCTGTGCTACTGTCATTGGTTGACCACCATCGCTGTTATCACTGATTGAACAAACAGTAGAGGGAGCTGCACTGCCACTATCGGTGACTGGCTGTAGCAGTTGTACTCCAGACTAACACATGATAATGTTCAGAATGCAGTAGGCTGCAAACATTCTGCATGTAATAGCAAGCCCATACTGAAGACACCCCCACCCCCAACTCATCCAGGCAGTATAAATGCACTTTGAGCAGGCCAAACACTCACCCAATGACTACCCATATGTTCACAGTATAACTTATTTAGGGGATGGGATAGAGTGGAGTTAAAGAGCCCTACATCAGCTCCCTGTGGGGTACAGATTAATATGATTAGCCAAGGTCCAAGTGGGTAGCCAGTGTCACCATGAAGAGAAAACATGGAGATAACACACAAAAAGCCAGTGAGTGATTAGTCAATACAATCCATGCCAATGTATAGAAACAGAAAAACAGTGGTTAACCACATTATTGAACTTACAAACTAAGTGACCACAAGGAAATTGAGCATGATGAGGTGGAACATCAAGCTTGTGTCCCAAGTATAAGAATCATGGGTGCTGCCAGGATGCTGGGCTGGCAGGATATTGATGTACCCCCCACACTACCTGACCATTGATAGAACGGTATCCCTTCCTCTTCTGATAATAATCCTACCATGATCCAGATGGGGCCTGTAGCTCGCCAGGTCAGGATTAAACAAGCAAACCTCCTGGGTTCTTGTTCAAGTAGCTTTATTGTATGCAAACTCATCATAAATGAGTTTAAGTAACTTAAGTTCTAAACAGGCTTGCTATCACACACATGGATGTTAACATTCTGAGTGCACCTTCAAAATGGCACTAAAGCTAACACATGCTCGGTATTTATATGCACACACAGATCTCAGCAATGCTTCTTAAAGGTACAGCACACTAGGAATCCTACATCCTCCCTCTTTGAGAAAATGCATTAGATATTGTAGAAACTGATAAATATGCAATTTACATGGAAATGATTTGTTTATCATGCAGTTATACAAAGCTAGATACATATATACAATTGTGTATTTCGCACTTGGTTTTGAAATGTGACCATATAATATGACATACAATTTAGAATCTGGTTTAGCAATTGTCTCTGCTGACTGTTCAACATTAGAAATGCTGGAATCATCTGCCAGAACAGTATCAAGAGCCAAGACACGTTCTGGAACAGGAATATCAGCTAAACTGCTCTGAGAGTTAGAGTCTTTATCACAGGTACAATGTTGCAATAGTGGTTCTGCTACAGGAAGATGTCTGCAATTTGTCCTGTACTCCACACTCTCAGATTTAACAAAATAGGATCTCGGCTCTGTACAAATACTTGTTACTTGACCAATCTGGTCGAAACCTTTCACTGTTTATATCCTCACTGTCTCCTTTTTTCAGTGGAGGAAGAAATCTGCTGGACTTATCATAGCTAGACTTTTGGAAAGAATGCTTTCTAGATAACTGGGCTTTGATTGCTTGGTTGTTCTTAGCTTTAGGCCTCAATAAACTTGAACTGATAGGCAATGATGTTCTGGTTTTCCTAGATAAAACTCTTTGAGCAGGTGAGCCCAGTATATCGTCATGGGGTATGTTTCTGAGATTGAGTACGTTCAAAAAACATCGGTATTATCATGCTTTGACCTCTCAAGTAATTGCTTTGCACTCTGTGCTGCACATTCAGCAAGTCCATTCAATTGCGGATACTCTGGACTACTAGTAACATGTGTAAAGTGCCATTCTCTTCCAAATTTCTGAAACAATTCACTATTGAACTGTGTACCATTGAGATTAATTTCTTTGGACTGCCATGGCCTGAGATATGGTGTTTCAACTTAGTAATGACTGTAGTGGAAGTTAGATTAGGTAGAAAATCAGTCTCGAACCAATTTGAATAAGAGTCTACCAGTACTAAGTAATGTTGATTGTTCCACTAAGATATGTCAGTAGCTACAATTGACCAGGGTAGATCAGGAATTTGACTTAGCTGAAGTGGCTCTCTTTGTAAATATGCTTTAGTACTATTATATACTGAACATGAAGAAAGCACTCTGTCAATGTCTTTCACTGGAGAAGTCCAAAGTACTAGTCATGTTGCTCTTCTCTTAGTAGTTTTGGAACTCGGTTGACCTTAATACAAAATCTGGACATATTCTTGTTGTAAGGAAGCAGAAACAACAATCTTATCACCTTTGAAAATAATGCCATCTTCCATCAACAACTCATCTCTGTAAGGAAGGTGTAACTGCACTTTGGGTGATACACTTGATTGCTTTGATGGACATCCAACACTGATATAGTGATTGAGCTTCTACAAAACTGGATCGGTCATTGTATGATCTCTTAGCTCATCAAGTCTAATGATGGAAAAATTATGCACTTCCGTGGCATCAAAGTAAAATTTCTCTGTATGAGGCTGTTCTGTTGTATTTGTTGGTGCTCTGGATAAGGTATCAGCCAGATAAATAAGTTTACCATTTGTACAGGCCATTTTGAAGTTGTACTTTTGCAATTTGAGTATCACTCTTTGCAATATCACTGGAGCTGAATGCCTAGACTTCTTTAAAATATTGACCAAAGGTTGATGATCAGTTTCAATTTGGATTTATCTACCATAGATATAGTCATGAAACTTGGAACATGCAAACACTATTGCCAAATGTTCTTTCTCAATTTGAGCGTACTGCATCTCAGTCTGGGTAAGTGTTCTAGATGCGTAGACTACTGGCTTGCCTTCTTGGAGAATAACTGCACCTAAATCAAATTTTGAAGCATTGCACGAAAGCGTAACTGGTTTGGTGACATCATAGTACCTTAATGTTGAGGGGTGGGTGTAGCAATTTTCTGCTTAAGAATTTCAAATGCTCTCTTGTGTTAGTTTAGTCATGACCAAGTAACATTTTTACATTTGAGATCTCTTAAAGGTGCTGTCAACTCACTGAAATCTGGTATAAACTTGCCAAGTAATTGACCATACCAAGGAAATGCTGTAGAACTTGTACATTATTTGGTGCTGGCATCTCAAGAATGGCTGATTCCTTGGACGGGTCTAGTCTCAAGCACATACTTGTAAACAAATGATGTACATATGTAACTTCTGGTAGTCAGAATTTGCACTTCAGAGGATTGAGCTTTAAGTTCACTTTGCATACTTTGTTTCTTAAGATTTCTGTCATGCTCTTTGTCACCTTTGCCTCCAACCAATATATCATCTACTATGATGGCACATGAACAACCTGAAAAAAACTTCTCCATTGCACACTGGAAGACTTTACTTGCAAAATGTATTCCAAAAAGCATCATGGGGAATCTGTATCTTCCAAATGGGGTACTGAATGTAGTCAGTAATGAAGATTTGTGATCAAGTATCACTTGCCAAAATGAACTCTTTGCATCTAAACAGAAAAAACAGTAGCATTCAGTATTACACCTGCAACGTCTTCAACTGTATGCATGGGATGATGTGGTCTCTTCAATGCTTTATTCAAATCTCTTGGGTCAGTACATATTATGATTTCATCTGAGCCTTTCTTATGAGCTGCCACCATGGATGACACCCATTGGGTAGGTTCTGTAACTGGACAAATTACACCTTGTTACACCATTTGTCCAACTAAGTTTTGACCTTATGCTGAATAGCTATTGGAACTCTTCTTGCTGGCCTGACCACTGGACTGATCTTTGGGTCTGACTTCATGGAATACACAACTGGAAGTTTCCCAATCTGTCATCACAAACATCAGCATACGCTGAAAAAATAGCATTGGTGAAGCTGGAACTAGGACATGTGTTTATCTGATGAACGTCTTTGGTAGAAGAAAGTAGATTCATTTTCAAACTATCTCTGAGGACTAATAATGACTGCACAAGACTTTAAACCACATAGAAAAATAGGCTATAAGAACTCTTAGCCAGAAAGGCTCATCCAGACTCTGCTACACTTTGCTGTGAAGGAAAGGTTAGTTTGCTTTTATTTGTTGTATTTTGTATTACTTTATTGCCTTTTTATATTTTGAATACTGTGGTTTGTTTTCTTTACCTTGTGTTTTACTTGCATTCTGCTTTAACTGCATATTAAAACTTCACAAGAGACCACAGCTCTGTCTCTTCTGAGTCAGGCAGAAATTAGAACTGATAAATTAAGGACTCATTCATAAGATAGAAGAGGTCACTTAAGGTTAATCATTTGTGAACTGAAGGAGTGGAGCTAGGAACTAAACATTCTATTTAAGGGGTAAAATAAAACATTTCAGAGCTTTACCAGAAAGGCTCATCAAGACTCTACTACACTTTGCTGTGAAGGAAAGATTAGTTTGCTTTTATTTGTTGTATTTTGTATTACTTTATTACCTTTTTATATTTTGAATACTGTGGTTTGTTTTCTTTACCTTGTGTTTTACTTGCATTCTGCTTTAACTGCATATTAAAACTTCAAAAGAGACCACAGCTCTGTCTCTTCGGAGTCGGGCAGAAATTAGAACTGATAAATTAAGGACTCATGCATAAGATAGAAGAGGTCACTTAAGGTTAATAATTTGTGAACTGAGGGGGTGGAGCTAGGAACTAAACCTTCTATTTAAAGGGTAAAATAAAACATTTCAGAGCTTTACCAGAAAGGCTCATCCAGACTCTGCTACACTTTACTGTGAAGGAAAGGTTAGTTTGCTTTTATTTGTTGTATTTTGTATTACTTTATTGCCTTTTTATATTTTGAATACTGTGGTTTGTTTTCTTTACCTTGTGTTTTACTTGCATTCTGCTTTAACTGCATATTAAAACTTCAAAAGAGACCACAGCTCTGTCTCTTCTGAGTCAGGCAGATATTTTTAACCCACCCTCCCATCAAGTTACAATTGTCTTGTTAAATACCACTGTCTTTCTAGATGCCTGCCTCTTATGTTAATCTGACCATATATCTTATTTTCTCTCTGCTTTCACTGACTTGTGTGAGTAATCACAAAATCATCATTTTTGAAATCACTCCCCTTCAACTATTTAAATTTATTGGCCATTCTACTGTATTCCATAGTACCAGTATACAAAAGTGACCACCCCTTTCAATCCATCTTGCTGTTTTAAAAATAGTAACTCTCCACTAAACCTTAACTTTTTAAACAGGTAAAACTTAAGTTACCTACTTTCACATCTAACTTCTCTAGTGCACACTGCAGTGTGCATTTTTTTTCATCTTACCTTTAAGCATCCCTGTGACTAGCACTTGCTCCAATACCTACTGGAAAGCACTAGGAACCCTTAAACTGATACAAGCACTCAACACTCCCTGTTAATAAGGAGAAATTAATCGTAGGCACGAAACAGCCTATAATTGCAAACTAAGGGAAAACAGCTCCTGTACTTTACAAAAAAAAAAGCACCAAACCAGGCATGTCCAAGGGTCAGCTTCCAGTGATTTCTCCTGTCCACCTGGTGAATCTGGACATACTGGGGCAATGCAACAATTGCCTCATGTACACAGACAAACCCTCTCCTTCTACCACCCAACACTACAACCTGTGAAAGATGCACTTACATAGCCAAAATGGAAGCAAAGCTCTCTCCACCCAAAATTGTGCTAGACAGTCAAGAGGAGAAGGTCAACACCCACACTACACCTCATGCAACATATAGCCCTTCTAAAACCACACCACCAACACCCACATATAGCAACACTAAATCCACATATGCAGAGGCCCTTAACTCTAACCTGCCCAAGCAACAAGGACCTCTGAAGCTGAAACGCAAACAAACACCAATCACAACCAAAGTGTCACATAGCTCACAACACTAGTGTGCCACCCAGCAAATGCCCCTAAGACAAGACAACATAGGTGACTCTATAGTCAAGCACACTGATATCCCACTCACCAGGTTGAACAAGGAGAAAATTACAGTCAGCTGCCTGTCGGGTGCCAGGATCCACCACATAATGCATGCACTCAAGTCACTCCACAACAAGTACAAATATGACTCTGTCATTGTCCATGTTGGAGTGAATGATTTGAGATGTACCTCCCTGAACTACATGAAAAGAGACATGGAAGAGCACTCAGATCATGTGGCCCAGGCAGGTATGACCCTAGCCCTGAGTAGCATCCTGCCTTTGCCCAGAATGATACCACAATATAAGGACAAAATGATTGACTTCAACAATTGGCTAAGCTTCTGGTGTCATTCAAAGGGGATCCAGTATCTGTCTGCCTGGGATGACATGATCGACAGGCCATGATGCTTTGCCAGAGATGGTCTGCACCTGTCGCCCCTGGGATTCAGGTTACTGGCTAAGGTTCTTGCCACCCCTATAGTGCCTTTTTAGGCAAAGTTCAAAGGACAAAACCACCACCGTAACAAGTACAAGCATGCAAAATCTGAAGGTAATGCTACTCAATGCTGGAAGTCTAAAACTCCAAATACACTCTCTCGAGGCACTCCTAAAAAGGGAGAACATTAATATCTGTGCAGTAACTGAGACCTGGCTCAAGGCTCCAGAGAGCACCGCTGCAATACCAGGCAACAACTCTTACCACACTTTTCGGCCACCAAACTAGGACCGAAACACTAAAGATGGAGGAGTGTCAATATTCACCAAGGATATTCACACCACCAGGCTAGTTGCCCAACACAATGCATCTGAAATTCTCCAGGTGCAACTAACACTAGGTAAGACAGCAATCCAAATTGTAGCTTGCTACAGATCCCCCACCATGCCCCAAGATTCTCACTACACCTTTCTAAACATACTGGAAAATATTAAGATATAACCAAACACCCTAATACTGGGTGATTTTAACTACCCTGCCATTAAATGAGAAAACTACTCGTGTACCAACACCTTTGCCCAATGGTTCTTGGAATTCATAAATTCCAATGCCCTGGATCAACTTATCCATAGTCCCAGGGGCTCCAATATCCGAGACCTGGTCATTACCAACATGGGAAATCAATGTTCCACACCTATGGTCACCACCTCGTTAGTCAGGTCTGACCATAATCTAATCACCCTTAGCATCCACATCCCACCCCCACACCCCAGTAAGGAAACCTCCATAAAAACCTTCTCCAAAGCCAACTTCATACTACTCAAGTCAGAAGTGACAAGCATCATGACACCCATGCAGACGGGAACTGAAAGTTCAACTGCTGAATCCTACACTAAGGCATTGTATGAGCACATCCACTCATGCATGAATTGTGCCATCCCAAATAGAACCAAGATGCTCTCATCCAAAAAAAGGAAGCCAATCTGGTGGTCCCCTGCCATAAACAAACTTTACAACAAAAGGAAAAGACTGTTGCAGAAAAGAGGAAAATTCCGGTATGCAAAAAACTCCCTTACCAGCCTCAGTAAGAAATTGAGATCCCTCATAAAATCCTCCAAAGCTTGTTATGAAAATAAAATTGCCAAAGATTCCAAAGACAACCCCAAGGCATTCTATAACTATGTCAAGTATCTAAATGGCAATGCTCAGATCTGCTCTGAGCTAAAACAGAATGGCATTAAATATACTGATCCCAAGGATATTGCCAATATCCTGGCAGATCAATTCAGTGCCAACTTCACCCTCCTCTCACCCCTTAAATAGCCCATCTCAATACTGGAAGATTGCCAAATTCTGGTAATAATGGTCACACAGGTAAAAAACGCACTCTCCAAAGCTACGAAAACAGCATCCATGGGACCAGATGACATCCTTGGCTGTGTACTACATGAACTACAATATGAACTGGCACCTCACCTAAGTGTTATACATAATCATAGCCTCACCTCAGGTTTCATGCCCACTGAGTGGTGCAGAGCTACAGTTATCCCACTCCACAAGGGGGGATCCACCTTGGATCCCGGAAACTACCATCTCATCAGTCTGACGAGCCTTATCTGGAAGGCCATGGAGCGTATTATCATGGAACTTATAAATAAAGACATTGGCAACCTTCAAACACTGGACTCCACCCAGTTTGGGTTCGTGAAGGGCCGATCTTGTCTCCTGAACCTGACTGACTTCTTCAAATCAGTCTCCAGAGCCATGGACAAGGGTAAGGTGGTCCACACAGCCTATCTAGACCTTGCCAAGGCCTTTGACAGCATCCCCCACTCTTGAATCATAGATAAACTTACTAAGATGGGCATGAATCCCTACGTCATCCAATGGATTGCTAACTGGTTTACTGATAGAACTCACACTGTAAAAGTAGCTGACTCCAAATCCAGCTTCAGACAGGTGACAAGTGGAGTACCTCAGGGTTCAGTCCTGGGACCGCTCTTGTTTGCCATCTACTTCTCTGAAGTAGAGGCCAACACTAAGGGACTCTGGCTAACAAAGTTTGCAGATGACTGCAAACTGGGAGCCATTATTGAATCCCCAAATGATGTGGATACTCTACAAAAGAGCCTTACAGAAACAGATGCTTGGTGCCAGAGCCATGGGCTCAAGCTCAATGCCAAGAAATGTATAGTTATCCCCTTTGGGAAAAAGCATGTACCTGTGAATTACCATATAGGTGGCAGTACAATAAACACTGAAAGTGTGATAAGAGACTTAGGGTGGACAGTGGTCTCACCTTTGATAACTACATTGCCACAACAGTCAGGAAATCCTTCTATGTGGCACACCTCATCACTAAGGGCTTTTCATCCAGAAAAAAGGAGGTCATTGTCCCACTGTACTCATCCCTCATTAGACCCATTATAAAATACAATGCCCCGTTGGGTATGTACCTCTCAAGACATCTGCAACAACTGGAAAGGCCGCAGAAATACCTCACTAAAAGAATCACAGGCCTAAAGCAGATGCCCTATGCTGACCACCTTAAAAAACTCCAGCTATATTCTGTCGCATATCGTCTACTCAGAAGCGATCTCTGCTTAACATGCAAGGCCATGTCAAACCCAGAGCTGTGTGACATGCTGCACTTAAAGAAATCCCAATCCCTCAGAGCCACATGCTCCAGGGATCTAAACTTTGTCATCACAATAAATAAAACATTCTGGAGGCACAGGTTCCTGACCCAGAGACTCCCCAGACTCTGGAATAAATTGCCCATACATGTCAAACAGAGTGCCTCTTTGGACTTCTTTAAAAGAAACCTTGATGATTGGATGGGAGAAGGGAAATTCACCCCGGGGATCACATCAGTCACCATGCTAGACAGGGGTCCAGGGAAGTAAATAGTGTGGGAAGAAATAGCCAGGGAATTTTTATGGCTAGGCTTGTATAGGACCTAGGGCTGATAGCCTAGTACCAACCTAAGAATCTATGAACCTATGAACCTATAACATGAAAGCACTACTGAGCCTTTGTGGTTTCACACAACTAGTCACATTAACTTGTTCACCAGCTCTGATCCTGGCAAAAGTATCTGCAGACATGACATTACACTTTGAACCAGTGTCTACTTTAAGTTCGGTGGATTGGGTCTATATTAGCATGTCGACAAGGCAGAACAGTGAACGGCCTTACATTGACACATATTGCATAAAATGCCTAAATCTCAAACAGTCAAGGAAAAAATTGTTGGGCCATTGCCGCAAATTTGTTGCTTTCTCCACTGTAGTGCAATCTTGGAGTTGATATAGTTAAGTAGGGGGGGGTGGGGGCACCTCCCCCCACATCGGAGGGTATGGGGGGGTGAAGCCCCCTACTTTATTTTGTCTATCAATTTGTTTGTTTGTTTTTTGTTGTTGGCCCAGCAATTTTTTCCCTGGGAAAAAAAATTGCTGTTATGGACATTCGAGATATTGACATTTTGTGTAATATGTGTCGACGTTAGGGCATTTGCTGTTTTGCCCTGTCGACTTCGTAATATAGACCCAGTGGATTTACCATTGATCTGGACAGTACATTTCTTGTCAATAAATCTACTGCATCAGTCCTTTCACCAATCACTGACATACCATCTACATAGAAAGCAGATGTTGCAGGTCTGTTTGATTAATTTGCTTTTTAGAGTGACCCTTCTTTCCAACTGTGTGAGGCTTAATTGACTTACAAAATCTTTGAAAATGGTTCCATTTCTTACACATATGACATTGCTGACCAAATGCATTGCACTTTTCTCTTTCTCATGGTTAGCACCACAATTGTGAAAGTTAACAATAAAGCTTGATTTGGGTTTTGCTGATTCACTCTTCTGTTGTGTGTTTTGCACTAGCTATCCTTAGCTTTGCAGTGAGGATGATCCTTTAACTGAACTGTTCATGGAATGTGCTGGAAAACTAGGTGTTTTACCTAGAAGTCCCATAGGGGCTGCCTCTGCCATGTGCTTAGGCCTGCTCTTGCTTGTCACATGTTTCATGCTGTCTACATGAGCTCAGGAGCCTACTGAAACCATGCTATCACTAGCAAGCACATTTGTGTGCTTTTCTGTAACTTCGTGAATCTGACTAATCTCAATAGCTTCACTCAACATCAAATCACTGTAACGAAGCAAAATCTTTCTCACAGCAGCATTATTGATACCGCACATGAGTCTATCCTTTAAACCACCAAACCTACATGTTTTAGCTTTGTTTCTCAGATCAGTAATATAAGCTGCAAAAGTTTGCCCCTTGCTTTTGATCTCTCATATAAAACAAATACCTGTGTCTGAGGTCTGAGGGTTACACATCTTTCTGAATTTGCACTTTAAACATTCATGGTCTTCCCTTGGTTCAGCCTGCACACTTTTAAATGAATAAACATAATTTTTTATATGAATAAATTTATATGTATATATATGTATAATTTCACTGTCCACTATTATAAATGCATTTCAATTAGATAATATTTATTTATGTTTTTATGTGTACTATCTTTTAAAATGTTCTAGTATGTGTATCTTGTAATACAAATGCATTTCAACTAGGTATTATTTTTATGTGTACTATCTTTTTAAATGTTTTAGTATGTTAATTGATAATTTAGACTAATTAGGAAGAATATATAAGGTGTGTGCTTTTATGGCAGGAGTTACAACTGAAGAAGCAACTGTGAAAGCGCTTGTGTCCTCTGTTAATAAACTGGTACCTGAACATTTATCCGTGGATTTCTTGCTGTTATTTTGGAATACATTCTCAGCCTGGATTTTTTGATCCTTGTTCACAAGGGATTTTATATTTGTTTCTGTTATATATAAAAATGTTGCATTGTGCAGTTGAATTTGTCTGATGAAGGCTGGATTTCACAGCCGAAAGCGCTCACCTAATAAATTTCTTTTATTATTCTTCAATGACTGTCCGCTTGATTGCTCAGTGCTTTTGGATACATTTTTTACCTAGTTCGTGTTGGATTTTTGATTTGGTTTCAGTATGGCTTCTGGAAGCACGCATGATGCGGATATGATGGTTACAAGGACAGAATTTAATGCTTTACATGAATCAGTATTGAGTCTCACGCAACTCATTCAGCAAATGTCGGGTAATAATGCTGTTAGGTTACCAGATCACAGAAATAACAGATTGGACACTTCAAACAGCATGGACTGTATACCACCTGGACAAATGCATCAACAGGATCGGGATAATGTGTTCATCAACGATGCTTCAGATAATGGTATGAAATTACAACATTGGTTAAATCAATCTGGAAATACTGCAGTAAGGAATAATGATTACATTACTGATTTTCAGACAATGTTAGATGAATTTCATGACATGGTATGGCAGTATCGGAAATTATTGCATGAGAATACTTATTTTAATGAATGCATTAAAAGGCATCAAGTGCTGAAAGGCTTAAGATACTGGAAATATCCCACTGGGTTAAAAGAAAATACTGCCTTACATAAAGATTTGCTACAATTGTTCGATCGGCAGGGGTGTAAGCTCTTGCAAGTGTTAACAAAGCATAATACCTCACAAATGGAACATTTAAACACTGAAATTCAAGCTTTAGATATTAAAATAAAACAACAGTCAGCATTTGCAGCTTGTCAAAACCAATATTCGGGAATTTTTAATGATATAGATAATCACAGTAAAATAGTAACTGAAAGGAAAGCCCGCAAATTGGAAAGGGATAGAGTGGACTATTCCAGAGGACAAGCCTATCCCAAACCAGTGCGAGGCCAGTGGCGTAATGACGACACAAACATTTCTTCAGTGCAGGTGGAAAATAATGGCGTACAAGCGCAACATCAAGAAAACGCCAACAATCAACAGCATTCCCCTTTAGAATATGGCAGTCTCTGTCATTCGGAACGTCTTCGGAACAAGGGGGGATACAAGCCGAGGGTCAGCAATACGCGTTCTTGGAGAAGGCAGAGGACGACTTCGAAAATCAACTACAACTAGAAGTAGCAAGTTTGGAAACTTCCTTATTAAAGGACAATAAATATCAGCTAATTTCCAACACTACAGGTGACTATTATATTCATAATTATAGTCAGGTTGCCCTTACTACTGCACATGTGGACATTTTCAGCAAAGGTTTAACGTTTGTACCATGAAGAAGGGCAAGGATAACGGACTTGGTAACTGAGCTGAAATTATTTACAAGAAAAATGAATTTAAAAACAATTTTTAAGCAAACAACTAATGTAATAGGCAATGTTTTGCATGTACCAAGTATGTTTAACCCTCCACTCCACCCGAAAATCAAATTGTTTGAAGAAGCATGTGAGCTCGATTTTAGATACCAGTTACAACAGAATGTTGATAGAGCTAACAGTAACTTCACTAAGAATCAGCGTAGTGTACTAAATGAAATAAAAAAAGCAGGAGAGATTCGGATTATGCAGCCAGACAAGGGGGGTGGGTTGGTTATGATGGATTCAATAGATTACAACCAACAATTAACTAATATACTATATGATGACACATACATAGAAGTATCAGTAAATGAAATTAACATCTCTTACGGTAGAATAGATTATTTATTGGAAGACATGTTATGGCAGGAACAAATAACAAATGAAGCATATAAATACATGCAAGTAAAAACTCCCACAATACCTATGATATTTGGCGTACCAAAAATACATAAGGATCTGCAGGATCCGCTACTATGCCCAATAGTAGATGCTAGCAGATCAAAGACTTATTTTATAGCCAAATATGTAGATTTAAAGTTAAAAGATAAAATAAAAAGTTTAAATTACATTTGTCGTGATTCTTGGGACTTCCTTACAAAGGTAAATAATTTAAGTATTGATAATGTACAACAGGTTGTTTTCATTACTGTGGATGTAAAAGATTTATTCACCTGTATTCCACAGCAGTTAGGATTAAGTTGGTTTGCTGATTTTTTTGAAAACATTATTCCAACGCCCCAAGATGAATTGAATGCATTAACAGACCTGTTGGAGTTAGTATTGACAAACAACTATATTCACCATGAAGGGCATTATTTTAAACAAATTAAAGAAGTTACAATGGGCTCTCCCATAGGCACATTGTATGCCAATGTAATCATGGCAATGTGGGAGCATAAGTTCATATTTCACTCGGAGTTTATGCAGTATATTAATTTATATAGCAGATTTTTGGACAATTTGTTTTTCATCTGGAATGGGCCATTGGAACAAATTGATCAGTTTATTTCATATATTAATGTTACCACTGAATTTTTAAAATTCACTCATCAAATAGGAATAGATTCTATTTCATATTTGGATATTTCACTTTCCAAAGATTTAATACACAATCAATTCAAAGCTAATATATATCGTAAAAAAACATATTCTCATAAATTTCTACATTACAGTAGTAATCACCCACAGCACAGAAAAAAGGCAGTTATAAAAGGACAGATGGTACGAGCAGCATGCATGGTTTCGCAAGTTCATGAATTTATTGATGAATGCACTTTCATTCCGAACATGTTTTTAAACAGGGGGTATCCTCAGCAATTTATAAAAACTATATTCGATGAGGTTTTAAATAAAAGGAGAAATGTTTTTTATATACCACTATTAAGAGATAGTACTAATTTGAATGAGCAGCAAGTAGAACAGCGGGGTTTAGAGCAGCAGAAGCAATTATTTAATACAAAAAATCAGTTTATTACTGGAAATAATACAAAGTATGTAAATAATGGAAATGCAGTTTTTATTACTTCTTTCACACAGGACTCTCAGTATGTTAAAAAACTGGTGATGAAAAATTGGAACATTATTAAGAGGGATCCAGATTTAGTGACATTATTGGGGGTACAACCAACTATAGTATACAAAAGAGATAAAAATTTTAAGGATTGGTGCAACACAGTACCGAATGGGGTAAAAAACACAATTGGAAAAATGAAAAAAATGTAACATGTGTAGTTATTGTTCAGATATCTTGGAAGTCGAGGAAATAATTATTAATGGTATTCTGATCAAGATAAAAGATAACTACAATTGTAACACCACAGGGGTAGTATATGCTGCAATTTGCTCATGTTGTTTGGCCTATTACATAGGGAAGACTGAGCGAAAATTAAAGCAACGTATTTATGAGCATAAATATGACATTAATAGACAATCGCATAAAAACGCTTTATATAGACATATATCATTATACCTTGAGCATAATTTTAAATTCATTATATTGGAACAAATAGCACTATCACCTAGAAAAGGTCCCTGGAAAATTATGTTAAGAGTCCAAGGAATATTGGTGGCAAGTATATTTAAATACCACACAAATCCCTGGTATAAATTATTCCATTTCAATCACCAGTATTTTAAAATTAAAAGCTAATAATAGATAACAGGTTATTGATTTCAACAATCTCTGTTTTTAGTTATTTAGTCATTATTTAATTTATTAATAATTATTAATAATTGTATATTATATTTTATATATTAATAACAGTTTTACAAGAATTTTTTAATTATAGTTATAGTGTTACATATATTTACACAGAAAGTACATTGACATAAATTATTATGTGTAATTAAAATAAATTAATTTGATATATATTAGTGCATGTATAGGCAAAATTTGTAAATGGTAGGTAGTACTTCTTGCTGTTTTGGTGGTTTTATATCTTAATTGATTAATTGTCTTAAGCATACCTTATATATAAAAATGTTGCATTGTGCAGTTGAATTTGTCTGATGAAGGCTGGATTTCACAGCCGAAAGCACTCACCTAATAAATTTCTTTTATTATTCTTCATTGACTGTCCGCTTGATTGCTCAGTGCTTTTGGATAAATTTTTTACCTAGTTCATGTTGGATTTTTGATTTTGTAGACATATATTTTATTTATTCTGGTTTGGATACCATGTCTGTAATCTTGATGTGAAAAAAGTAAAGAGCTAGATCCTATACATTATAGGCGTCTCTTAATTTGAATAGCTCAGTCCATTGTTTTAGTAGTTTAGCTGTGGGTAATAGCAGGGTGGATTTCTTATTTGTGGTTTCTGTAACATCTGTGATACAATTAAAGTCACCTCCTATTATTACATTACCTTTAGAAATAGTTGTAATGAGATTTAATTGCTTCTTAGCTAGTCCTACCCCCATACCAGTGAACTAATATAAATTTACTAAAGTCCAAATTCCATTATTAAATTTTAATATAACTATAGCTATGAGTCCATTCCTATCTACATGTTTATAGATAACGTCTGGATTTAGTGAAATTATTTTCCATAGAATTATTATTCCTCTAGTCTTAGATTTGTAGGGAGGATGAGCTAGTATTTTGTATTTATTAGGATTCCGTGTAAATGTGTCATTTATCTTAAAATGAGTTTCTTGAAGAAAAACTACTTGAGCTTTGTTTAACTTTAGATACCTTAATAAATTGGATCTCTTGTTTGGGTTGTTTAAGCCATTAGTATTTAAAGACACCAATGTTAGGTCCATGTCAGGATTCTTTAAAAAAAAAAAGAAAAAACACCTTGTGTTACTAAAACATTAAGTACATAAAGCTCTCCTGTAAGGCTAACTCAATATCAATTATTAGATTTCTATTTATCTTAATAAGCAATATTTTTTCATGAAAATTGACAACAAAAGTTTTAAGTCAGGCATTTTAAAACAAGAGAAAGAATTCAATAAAAACATATTAACAAAATTTGCACTTGTATAAATGTTAGCCCACTCTAAACATGGAATGAAAAACATTCCTAATCTAACAGACAAAAATAAATCTGCTAGACTAATCATCCTAACCACCTTCATTGTTCTTTCCAACCTCATAAAACCATAAATATTAATGGAGAATAATTTATAAGTTAAGTAACTTACAGTGCTTGTTATTCATCTATACAGGCTTTAATTTCTCTTATAATCTATTAGTTAAATCAACAACATACAATTGTCATCAATGCATTGTTAATGTGTAGGTGACCATTCACAAAAAAACAAGAAACAAACAAGAATTTATATAATTCTAAGTTTCAATATTTAAAGGTGTAAGCAAGGATATACTTAATTACTAATCTAACTTTATACATGTTATTTATTTAAACTATATGCTAAGCAATCCAGGTGTTTGTGAGGTGTATAATTAACTAAGATAATGAAACAAATGATCCAAATTTGTTCTAAGAAAGTTCCGAGGTTAATGTACCATATTGAACAAGTCCATACAATATTTATGTTCCCTTTCTTTTGCTTAATTATAATCATATCCAGTTTCCCAAAATAAGGGTAAAGAGTTCTGAGTGTTTATACACAGACATGTGTACACAATATTCAAAAAGTAAATGTCATCAAAATTTGTTTGAACAACTCCATATAAAATATACATGACTTTAGTGAATGCCTGTATTTATAGGGGCTCAATTTAACTAAGTGAATAATTATTGATTTGGTTGTTATTAACAATTCTATGCAGTTTTAACAAATGTAGTAACATTAGTATTATATGTAAGGCTTGGTATTAATATCAGCTTTCATTAGTGTATGTCAAGGAGTATAACATTATGAGAGAGTTAGGTGCAATTGCCTGAGATGTTAATATGATTATACTGAAAACCAGGGTTCTGTTTGTTACATTATTTCATGGATTTAAAAGTTAGGTAGCACTGTTTCCACTTCACAAAGACATGATTATAAGTTAAACACATGATTCTTCTATTTGCAAATTGTGCCATATATTAAGCATAAGTTGTGATCTGTGGTACAGAAAAATAATCTGTCAAGTTTAAAACACACTACAACTTATATACAGGATTTCTTATTTTATGCATTACAAGAGGATACAACACAGGTTGTATGAAAGTCATTTTATGTACTACTATTTATTACTTGTTCTCTCTCAAATGTGCATGAGTCTGTGCGTATCATTCTATTTTACAGATGTTATGAACTTTCCACTTTCTGCTCATGTAAGGCCATTTATAGTAAACACAAACATAGCTCTGAAGCATGAAAACAAATGAATAACAGTTTACTAAATAGTGTAGAAAAATATAAACTGTTGCATGGCTTACAATAAATAATGCCATCTCTTTTAAACAAGACACTAGTATCATCACCAAATACTTCTAAATCACTATCACTAAGGGAGAAGCCCTCTGTACCACAACAACCAATCAGGGAGCTACTACATTCTGCTTGCATTACTATTGTAATCGAAGCTCAGTGAAATCTGAGATGATGACAGGCTATCATATACTGTATCAAGCACCGAGAAAAGCTTCACCTTTTAAAGTTGTGTATATGATTTCACGCTCAGTGAGCATCACAGCACAGATTCTTTCATTTTAACATTCTTCCAATAAGAGACTCCCTGTCAGTCAACCCCACCAATGTACATTGAATTTCAGGACTACAAAGTCCTGGTAACCAAACCCACATCTATCCCTATGCAAACAGTCTCCCTGACTCTATCCATCTACTCATCACGAAACAAAACAAACTCAACCAAATGCCCCAATCACACAGCCTAATCATCCATTCAGCATCACATACGAAATACGCTCATCTGTTTAATTTCCAGCCATTAAAGACAGTCTTAGAAGCATAAATCTCTTCAGTTTTACAGAAACATCCCCATTTTAATCATTGTCCCTGACTTACATGCAGGCATCAAGCTTTCAAGGTATTTCCCCTTTCATTAATGCTAACTAGATCTTTCTCTGTTTTCCAAGCCCTTTCCAAACAAATCAGACATGAAAGGCTTACTTCCTAAAAAGCAATCACGTAATAAGTCAATACTTTAAGCAAAACTCGCTTCCATTGTAACACTCCAGGCAACTGAAAGAAGGACACAAACGGATGCACAGCGATCATGATGCATTCACCTGTTTCACCTTTCACAGAACAAAGCCCCATTCATCAGTCACGAAAAAGAATAAAGGCTAGCCTGTTAGACTCCATTTTAATCAGAGACAGGAGCCATTCAGAACGTGATTCACTATGAGACTTACTGATCTCCAGAAAAGTAAACTCAAGTATTAGTAATTAACAATATTTGCTAAGCTACTTATGACATTTTCATTGAATTACTGGTAGTTATTGATCGCAAGAGTAGATCTTGTATAGTTTAAGTCAGTAGTATATTGTTTTTTTCAATAACGCCAGTAACTAGTTAGTGACTATTTTAAACTTAAGATATAACTGCATGAAAGAACTACATACCCAAGGCACTCAAAGCTGCATATAAGAGTTGAAAGAAACCAGGACTAGTAAATGTGTCACCGTTTTTAAGTCATGAAATGTAAAACAATTTTCTATTTAACTTTACTATTCAGGTAAATCTGTTATATTACATTGCTATTAATGGGATAAAACCAATCATTTTTTTTCCACTTTGCATATAAATAAATAAGAACACTTACATGACATACCTTGTTTGAAATATAGGACAAACACATTGTGAATGTAAGTCAAGTTGCAGTAGATACTTTGAGAGATTTAGAAGGGGCAGCAGTTTTATTCATTTTTTTGCTTTTTCTTTTTAACATCAGTCCAAGAAGATTTGGTAGTGACCCTCTTCGGTGAAGGAGATGCCCAATCCATATCTTCAGGTATGGATATAACGTTGTTTTTAATGAATGCAGTGGCTTCTTCTAAGTTATTGAAAGTTCTCATTTCATTTAGATGTAGGATTTTATTCTGGCAGGAAAGGCAAGTTGTCTTTTAATGTTGTTTTGCTTTAGAAGCTTTAGTAGTGGTCAAGCGTTTTTCCTTTGTTCCAGTAGTCTAGCAGAATAATCGTTGTCAAAGCTTATTGGATTTTGGTTATATTTTAAAGGACTCTTCCTCCAGGCAGTTTTTAGAACCAATTCTTTATCCAAAGAGGATAAAAACTTTAACTATTGATCTAGGTGGAGTAGAAGAAGATGTTGATGCTGGTCTTCATAAAGCTCTATGAGCCCTCTTGATGCCAAATGAGAAACCTTCCTTTAAATCTAAGACTTCTGGAATCCATGAATTTAAGAAAGTGATGATATCTTCCCCTTCAGCTCTCTCAGGGATGCCAAAAATTCTTATGTTAGATCTTCTCTCCCTGTTTTCAAGGTCATCCACATTGTTAAGGAGCCAAATGTTTTGTTTAATGAGGAGTTCCTTCTAGGTTTCTTTTTCTTTGAGTCTTACCTCAGTGTCATTTTGAGAGGTTTCTATGTTTATTATTTTAGATTGATGTTGCTGAATAAGATCTTTAAGTGTTCCTGTTTATTTCTGAAGACTCCCTTTATAAAGGCCCTGATATACGCATCTTTATCAGAATAAGCTGCTTGTATAAAATATATTGCATTCTTGCTCAAATATTCTCCATTTCTCTGCAATATTCTGATCAAACACAAGTGGTTGTGGCTTGTGAAATCCTTCTGCCATAATGATAAATCTCAATGAAAACTCTTGTAAATATGCATGAATACACACACTTGTACATACATGTATACATGTGCCAGAAGTTTATGCTAGTATTTGTAACAACACAAGTCTCTGCACAACTGAATTTCATGAAATAAGCTTCCTGGGACTGCAACATTTTAAAATCTCTTTAAGTGTAAAGCCACTTGCTGTAAAATATGAGCCTTCTGTCTTGTAAAGGCAATAATGCTAAAGTTATTTATCATCATCATTTTACTGTACGAGCATTTGTCTTGTAATCGCTTTAATGCCAAAACTATTCATCAGCATTTTACTGCCAAAGTCATCTATCATTTTAAGAAACATTTCAGACAACTCCACAGTGCAAATAAGCTAAGCAATAAAAGCTGAGGTGCTAGTAACATTTCAAAGTAACTGTACATAGCAAATGCACTATCTTGAAGCAAAGGCACCCTACAAATAAACAGTTTCGAAGTAATTGCAATTTGCAAATAAGCTATCTCAAAGTAATGGCTCAAAGTAATGGCACTTTGAGAATAAACTTTTTGAAGTAATGACATTTTGCAAATAAACTTTTCAAAATAATTGCAATTTGCAAATAGATTGGGCAGAAGCAGCTCGGAGTGAGAAACACTTCAAAATAACTGCACTTTGCCAAACAACTCTGTATAGTGCAAGAGACGTTCTATAATGGCGGCATTCTGTAAACAGACACACCGACACAAGAAACTTTTTTGAAATGGCTTCACTTGACTGCAGTTTACAAAATGGTTGCTCTTTGCACACAACAAACTGTTATGAATCAATGCACAGTAATAAGCACACACTATCAACACTTTTACACACCTTTAGATACTTCAAACAACTCTAGTTATGCTATTCAAGGCTACAATCAATGTGACATAGCAATTCGTACCAAACACAACAATTTGCCCAAAACACATGCAGTCACCTTTGCTTTATTTATACTCAGAGTGCCCTTTTCTGCCCCTTCTATCATAATTGTTTTGCTCATTGACTCTCTTAATGTGCCTTTTATGCCCCTTTTGCCCTTGCATTATATTTGCTTTACTCATTTAATCCCTTTTCATGCCCACTGTACTTTCTTGTGCTTGTTTTCTTTTTTTTTTTTTTTTTATCTCTTTTGTCTTCTTGTGCTAAACATGTTCCTTTTACTGTAAACATGCTTGTTTTACAATTCTGAGGCTATTTTGAACTCTTTCTATACTTTGGACTCCCCTGAGTCTCTGACATCAGACACAGACTTGGAGGACTCAGAAGGATGCCCACAGTACCCCTCTGAGGATGTCTCATTCTCGGACATCCTGGAAATCCTTAAGCAGAGGGGTGGCTGGAAGTCCCTTTCCCCTTCTGAAGATGAGTCCATGTACCTGGATGCATTCGGTTCCTGACCATCCACCTCTTGGGTGTCTCCACCCTTTGACCCACTGCTAGGGGTAGTAAGTCGAAAGGTGTGGAGCTACCCGGAATTGATGGAACCAGTTCCATGGAGGCCCAGTAAGTTCATAACTGCACCAGACGACAAATATTTCCTGACCAAGGGCATGTCAGTTGATGCTATGGTGGTGGCAGCGGCCCCAAAGAAGGAATTAGTAGAAACCTCTACTTCTGTCCATCCGCCAAACAAAGAGTCCCAAACGATGGACAGATACAGGAAGCATGTTTTTTCCTTCAGCGGCCTTTACCCTTAGGTCACTGAATTATTTATCCCATTTCACCTGTCTCCAGTGGGATCTCCTGAAAGAGCTAGGAGATACCTTACAGGATCCTACAACTGTGGGAGCTACAGATAGAACTGCTTCTCAGCTTGCGACCTTATCTTCTGTAGTTAACTCCTCCATGTGGCTTATTTCCTATGCGGCTAATGGAGTGAGCAGGGCAGCAGGCACAGAAGTCACCTTAAGGAGACATTCCTGGATGCACCTTTGTCAGTTTGCGGTGCCCTTCAAGTCCTCCTTTATCAATGCCCCCTTTTGATAGCTTGTTGTTGTTCAGACCCAAGATAAAAGAGACTCTCACCAGGTGCGAGCAGGATGGCAAGACTCTTTCTGCCATGGGAGTATGTTTTTTCTGTGCCAACTAGACCTTATCCCAAAGGTCAAAAAGGCGGAAAAATGTGGTTCTGGAAATCCCAGGGAGCTTTGCCTGATGCACGTGGTGACTTTTCCCTTAGGGCAGAGGGGGGGAATAATAATGGGAAATGCCACCCTCGCTGCAGAGGGGGTCTGCAAAGTCAGGGAGACAGAGATACATTCTCTGGTAGGCCCTTCCACTGCTCCTGAAAGGAAGCCTGCCTGTCCACCTCTGGAGGCAGTCAGGGACAGATTGTCACTGTACCCAGAAGCCTGGAAAAGTATCACAAAAGACACTTGGGTACAGTTGGTCATATCTAGGGGATAGAGTATTCCTTTCTCCATGCCACCTCTTCCCAGAAAACGAAAATCCATCCCAGATGTGCCACCCAATCTAAGGGAACAAGCAACCCTAGATGTTTTAAGGTTGGTAAGAAAACAAGTCATCCAAGAAGTCCCCACAGACCAAATCAGATCCGGAACTTACTCAAGGTTTTTTTTAGTACCAAAGAAAACAGGGGACTGGAGGCCCATTTTGGACCTCAGCACACTCAACAAGTCTGTCAATAATACAATGTTCTGGATGGTAACACTGCAGTCTATACTTCTCTTCCTGGGAAAGGACAATTGGATGTGCTCCATCAATCTCCAGGATGCGTACTACATATCAAGATGGACAGGCAATCCAGGAGATTTCTATGCTTCCGAGTGGGAGCCAGTCACTACCAGTTCAGAGCTCTGCTATTTGGCCTCACCACAGCCCCCAGGGTGTTCACCAAATGCATGGCAGTAGTCACTGCTCATCTGAGGCATCTAGGACTCTGGGTGTTTCCATATCTAGACGACTGGCTCCTTACCGCCACCACCGAGCATCAACTAACCGAGGCAATGGACACCATAATCCACGTTTGCTGTCAGCTAGGCAAAACTATAAACTATGAAAAGTCTGCCTTGTTGCCCTGTCAATATATTACATTTATAGGGACAGATTTAGATACCAAAGACATGATAGCAAAATTGCCACAGGAGAGTGTGTCGATCATTTGACATCATATTGCAATCTTAATCGGGAAGAAAAAAACTCAAGCAAGATTTGTTCTAAAAGTCCTGGGCTCAATGGCAGCAGCAATAACACTATTTCCCTTGGCATGCTTCCACATGAGGTTATTAAAGTGGCTCCTATTAGCTCAATGGTCCATGCAAGATCTACCCATGTCCCACAAAATTCTCATCACGGAGACCAGCAAGAAGGACCTAAAATAGTGGCTTCCATCTATGGAGCTGACAATAGGCAAACCATTCTTCCAACCCCAACCAGTGGCCACAGTGACCACAAACACTTCCCAGATAGGTTGGGGGGGCATTAATTCATTCAATACTTTCTTCACAGAAACCATCCAGTCATTAGCTAACCAACTTTCTCCTCCCCACACTTATATAAACACTATACCCGACTCACCACTCTCTTTTAACTTCCAGCCAGTGTCCACATCCTTTATCAGATCCCTTTTGAAAAAAACTGAAGCCAACCACCCTTTCAGCTGATCTCCTGCTGGCTGAATACCTGCAAATTGCTGCAGATGTCGTAGCCTACCCTATCTCAATCCAAATTAACAGAACCATAACCGAGGCCTCAATCCCCTTAATTTGGAAAATATCCTATGTTATTCCACTCCACAAAGGAGGTTCATCCACAGAACTATCCAACTATAGACCTATAGCCATACTATCACCACTTGTCAAAATTATGGAAAAGTGCATGCACAGCCAACTAATGCTCTATCTAACCCAAAATAAACTACTCACAGACTCTCAACATGAATTCAGACCCCATCATAGTACAACCACTGCCCTCCTCTCTTTTACTGAAAACATTAATCTTAACCGGAATAATGAAAAATATCCTCCGCTCTCTTCCTGAACCTATCGAAAGCCTTCGATATGGTAAACCATCAGTTACTTCTATATACTTTAAAAACCCTGTATCTAGATACTCCAGCCCTTGACTGGTTTCAAGCTTACCTCACTTGGAGACAACAAGCAGTAATGTGGCAAAACAAGCTCTCCTGCCTACTACCAAATACCATAGGAGTTCCTCAAGGTTCCATATTAGGACCTCTCCTCTTTTCAGTCTTCATAAACGACATCCAAACAGTCATCCCTGAAGCCACCTGCATTCAATATGCAGATGACTCTACTATAATATGTTCCAATGCCTCTCTTGCAAATCTGCTAACTACCACCCAACATAGCTTCACCAAAGTCGAAAACTGGCTTGCCAACCATCTCCTGATCTTAAATCCAAACAAAACCAAGTTACTTCTCTTCTACCCAACCAATAGATCTCCGACTGAAAACTTCACTATAAAATCCAATAATGGGACCATCATCTCCCCAGACACCTATACAAAGCTATTAGGAGTAAACATTGACAATAAACTCAGATTTGATATACATATCAACCAAGCCATTAAGTCAGTCAACAAGAAACTTGGGACCCTATATAGAATTAAAGCCTTCCTTACCCCGAATGCCAGGGCAGCTACAGCCCGTTCACACCTTCTCTCTACCCTACTATATGCCTCTCCTGTCCTCACTCACCTTAACAAATCTGATCTGGCCAAGCTCTCATCCTGCTATAATCACATTGCCAGGTTCGTTACATGCCTACCCTACAGAACACACCACTGTACTAACCTGAAAAAGCTTGGATGGATAGAATTCCCACACCTTCTTCACCAGTCCCAACTCATAGAGGCCTTCAAAATCCTTAAACAACCTGAGAATACCCCAGCACTAAAAAACTTAATGACTCCCTACTCCAATCTAAGATGCCTTCGCTCAGCAAACAGACTCCTTGTCCAAACAACTAAATCTCTCAACCTAGGTGGTGACGTGCTATTTGCCAACACCACTGGTAAAATATGGAACTCTCTCCCAAATAACATCACGCTTGCAACTTCTCTAAGTCAATTCAAAAATAGTCTAAAACTCCACTTCAAGTCACACTGGCTATGTCCTTGCTCAAACCCAGACTAGCTCTGTGCCATTAACTAAAACATAAACAACTAGCTAAGATGATAAGTACTTTGTATACTGTGATAAAGAAATATGTATCCTGTCTAACTCTGTCATTATACTGCCTACCGTCCTTGCTAATATGTTATTAATGTTACATTTGTAGTAATCTCAGAAATAGTAATGGCAGTCTTGTACTTGTATGTAAATAGCCTATGTTTTTGTTAAGTTCTTTCAGCTCATTTACTGTACCTAATTATCAATGTAACTCTGTTGGAGCTTTTTTCCCCGGGCCTCCGCTGAAAAAGGACATGTATCCAGTCGGACCATCCCGGTTAACAAATGTAAAATAAAATAAATAAATAATTATCTGGGACATACTGTTCATGGGACTTGGCAACAACATCACTAGCACATCAACGTCCTAGAGATGAGAGCAGTTTACCTGGTGTTGCAAGCATACACAGCTCTCTACCCAAGGGGAAGATTGCAATTCAGACAGACAACATGTCAGTAGTATGGTACATCAACAAGCAAGGGGGAACCAAATCCTACCCCTTGTGTCGAGAAGCTCTAAGAGTGTGGCAGTGGGCAATGTCTTCCCAATGCTTCCTGATAGTGATGCACATTCTGGGGAAATCCAGCGTGATAGTGGACAAGCTAAGAAGGGCTATCTTTATGCCTCACGAGTGGTCCCTGAAGCAGGATATTGCAAACCAGATTTTTCATAAGTGGGGCCAGCCTTGCTGCGACCTTTTTGCCACCTCCATCAATGCCAAATGCAGCAGCCATTTCATCCTACACCCCCCACTGGGGCAATCACCCAGGGATGCACTTGCTCATGGTTGGCCCCCGGCACTTCTGTATCCTTTTGATACCCAAGGTTCTTCAGAAAGCAAAATCATTGCATTGCAAGCTAATACTCATTTCCCCTTACTGGCCTGGTCAAATCTGGTTCCTGTTTCTATGGCCCCATCTCCAGAAGGAGCCTTGGATCCTGGACCCAGTTCCAGATTTGCTGGTGCATCAGTCAGGCACACTCCACCCTTCCTTACAGACCCTCAAGCTGATAGCTTGGTTCCTCCACTTCCCATCTTAGCCAGGCTTCCTGACATCTCACCTGCAGTACACCATATTCTAATTTCCTCTCACAAATCCTCAATGAGAAAACTTTATACTAGCAAATGGAAACGGTTCTCTTGTTGGGCAGCCAAAAATAATATTGATCCTTTTACTGCACCTATTTCAAAGATCCTACAATTTCTCGCTGAAACCTTTAACCAAGGAGCAGCAGCAGCAACTATCTGAGTTCAGCTGGCTGCTATTTCCAACTTTCATGTGGGAGAAATGGGTTCCAATGTTATGTCCAGCAGGTTATGCAAAGCTATTCTAAAGGGTACTATCCTTTTGAGACCCCCAGTAAGAGAACCACCTCCCCCTTGGGATATAAATTTAGTCCTAGCTGCCTTGATTTGTCCTCCGTTCAAACAGGCTAATACTTGTTCGCTAAAATTTTTGACGTGGAAAACTATTTTCTTGACCATTACCTCAGCTAGGAGGGTATCTGAATTACAGGCTCTATCCATTCATCCTCCTTATTTAATTTTTCACAAAGATAGGGTTTCTCTCAGAACCAACCACTCCTTCCTACCAAAAGTTTCCTCAGAGCTCAATCTGAACCAATCAATAGAACTACTTGTATTCTTCCCAGATCATGGCAACAAGGCAGAGTATAAACTCCTCCAACTGGATGTTCATAGGCAGTTATGTGTTTACTTGCACAGGACACAGGAATTCAGAAAATCTGACCAATTGTTTGTATCCTTTGCGGAGAATAGGAAAAGGAACTTCAGTCTCAAAAGTAACTTTATTGAAATGGCTTTCAGACACCATCACTTACGTCGATAACTCACAGAACAAACTGCTGCCAGGAAAGATTCGAGGTCACTCAACTAGGGCCTTGTCTACCTCTACTGCCTTTCAGGCGAGGCTGCCTTTAAACTCAATTTGTGCGGCAGCTATGTAGGTTAATCCTCATACCTTCATCACTCATTACAAAGTAGATGTGGCCTCCCAGAACAGGGCATCCTTGGGGTCCACGGTTCTGAAGAGTCTATTTCATTGAGCCACCCAAGAAGAAGGTGCTGGGAACAGGGTCCCAACCAGCAAGACGGAAGGCGAGATATGGACAACATAACATGAAGAAGTTATGTACTCACCATAATGTTCCATGTTTGTTGTCCTTGATCTCTCCTTCCTTCTTGCATCCCACCCTCCTTCCACTTCCTGGATGATTGAGAGGAATTATCCATCTTTTGGCTATATAGACCTTCATTCCCCTCCTGCCTTTTGAGTTGGGTAGACTAAGAGTCTTCCTACTAATGACCGGTGGGTTTATATATATATATATATATATATATATATCTGTGTGTGTGTGTGTGTGTGTGTGTGTGTGTGTGTGTGTGTGTGTGTGTGTGTGTGTGTGTGTGTGTGTGTGTGTGTGTGTGTGTGCATAGTGTTTATATATCTGCATATTGTAATCTAGTGTTATGGGTTACCACAAACAAGATGTAGGTAACTCTTGCTAGGCATGATGGGATAGGGTCTAGCCTTGAGCCAGTAGAAGCTCTCGATCTTTAGAATGCAGCTGAGTCGGAGCTCCGAACCCAACCAGCAAGAAGGAAGGTGAGATCAAGGACAACAAAATGGAATGTTATGGTGAGTACATAACTTCTTTTTTCTGCGCTCTCCACCGTTGAAATACCTTAACCTCTGCATCAGTACTAAATGTGCTCTCCACCATCGAAATACCTTAGTTAAGCAAAAAAAAGTTCACCAGCAGAAAACAGCCCAGCAGCAGTCGTTTCCGCCCTCGCAGATCCATCCATTCAAAAACAGGCAGCCGGAAATGCATGCACATGAGCCCTTGAGCTCAATTCCGACAGGCTGACAGAGCTGATGTCATCACACATGTGATGATGTCAGTTCAAAAAGTGTGAAAAGAAAACAGTTTTTAAAAAAGCTGTAAAAAAAATTGGAAATGAAGGGGTGCCACTTGGGAATCATGGCACCCCATTATTTGGACCCCAAAACTCAGTAAAAAACGAGTAATTCAGTATGGTTGGGCGGTATGCTTAGCATATTCACAGATTACAAAGTGGATAGAAAAGGCACAGATATGTTTTATATAACGCATCTGTGCTCAGTGAAGATACTCATGAAAAATAACAATAAATCACATAAAGGCTGGAAGAGAGCCACATTTACATAAGAAAATCACAGATTGAAAAATAATAATGAATCTCATAAAGGCTGGAAGAGAGCCACATTTACGTAAGAAAATCACAGATTGTACACAGATTCCTCATCGACATCTCTTTATTTCCTCATCTCCAGAAGATTTTTCTCAAACCTGTTCTATGTTGCTTACCGATTGCTTCTGAATCACACATAAGCAGTGCTTGTTTGCCATGTGCTCAAATACCTGCTGCACTTAAGTGTAATGACCATGAATTCCACCCTGGACATTAAAACTTAGTGTTTAAGATTCACAGGCTTTCTCATGCCAGCTGAAGCCAAGTAACTCCCCTGTTCAAACTAGTAAACTGGCTGAATGAGACCAACTGGTAAAAACACAAACGGTTGGATGTAATGCTCAGGAATCGCCACACAGTTTATTAAAACAAAATAAAAATGTTTATTTTGTTTTAATAAACTGCATGTCAATTCCCAAGCATTACAGTCAGCCATTTGTGTTTTTATCAGCTTTCTTATTCAGTGAACTTATATCCTGTCCTTGGATTCTATGGTTAACAAATGTATGGTAAGCCTTGTGGCTGCCCAGGCAGGTGCTCACAGGTAATACAAGGGTATTGCACATTACATTAATATGATGTTCATCTATTTCAATACCAGTTTACATCTTTGAATGCAAATACTGGATCATTACATCCATCCCAGCACTAAGCTACAGTTTTGAATTTAAATACCGGAGAATTACATCCCTAGCTGTTTGCAGTGTCATAACTCCTTTCTCTAGTGATATTTTGATGTTCCATTTTATAACAAGGACTACTTTTTTAACCATCTGTTTGTTGCAAATCTGTCTTCAAGTGCAGTGTAACAAGTGCAGGTTTTGCAAATGGAAGTAATCATGTTCACTACTTTTTAATCCACTATAAAGGGCACTTTTGCCTTTAAGAACAATGTAACAAGTTAAGGTCTGTGAATGGCGGTGACTGTAGTCAGGTATTTTTGCTTCTAGAAGAAAAAAAAAATTGCATGTTCCATATTTCAAAGGACTGATCCATGCACTTCAGTGCTGACAGACTAAAGGACCGCACCCCGAATAACTGTTAAAAGGCCTGAGTAGGCCTGAGTAACAAAACCATACTGCAGAAAGATACTTAATTTCCCTACTTATTTCACTTACACTGCCCTGACTGGTATTCCCAGGGTAGCATGTATAAAAGAAATGCATTAACGTTGTTTCTAAGGAATTCATGGTGATTACAAATTGTATTCATAAGAGGCAGCAATGTTATTAAATTACTTGTTTTTTGCTACAGCACAGCTGCTTGATGTCTTTGTATAATTTCTTATACAAATTGCTAAACTATTTGCCACTGACAAGCTCTTGGCATGGGGAACCTATCGAGTTAGTCAATGTGACTTGCTTGAATCACCATTTGGCAAATAGGTAATATAAAAGCTGTTGTTCAGTGGAAATATATATGGCCCAACAGCAGAGCATACATTTTTTAATCAAATTCTTTGAAAGTTCTTTGTACAAAACTATTTAGAGTTACAGTGATTTTAATACTTTACTATTACAGCTCTGATGTTCGGTAACAGAGTAGACAGGGACAAAGCCTGTCAGTTTGCTGTGTTCTAGGAGATGTAACACCGATATAGGGGATATAGGGAGTTTCCCTATAAAAGTAAGGTTTTAGCTAATATTGTTTTAATTTTTTAGTGTAGTTTAGTAATTTGTTGCTTTTCTGAACTGGATATTTGATGTGTAATTTTCTTTGTCTTTGTGTTTCACTGAAATATATATTTACTGAACTGACATGTACTTGGTTACCTACTTTATTTTATTTTATTTTATTAATTTGTTAGCTGGGTAGGTCCACTGGACACAAATGTCCCTTTTCAGGGATGACCCTGGAGTACTGCCTGGTTAAGTGACTTGTTCAGAGTCACACTGTAGGCAAATATAGATGGAAAGCATTTGTTGTTTTTATGTTTGTAGTGCACTGATCATTGTCGGGCATTCACAGATAGGCTAAGTGAATTAAATCACATGTGAAACATACACAATAAAATAAGAGATTCACAACCCATGTAAAAAATGTATAGCAAATTAAATAACAGTGGTGTGGTAGTTGGAGATCAAAGCCTTAATAATCCTAATGGTCACTTTTTCAAATGTTCATTCTTTGGTAATACATGTAAAATGACTCCGCTTTGGTTATTTCATTTCATCTCGGAATGATTGCTTTTGGGAAGGTGGTTTCACCATGGATTGTTGTCCTGAATATTACATCATGTATGTGGGTTTCTGTTTTGATTGGTAACTGCATCTAATTTTACCGTGATTACCTGGGTTTATAGCTACATCTAAGCAACAGCAGTAATTATAGGTTTACAGCTGTCATAGCTGAACTAGTGTTACACACAGTACTTATCTAAGTCAAGCTGCACCAAAACCTTAGCTGTTGAATTATCTGAATATATTATTTTGCATTGTATATTTAGACTTGTTCTTATAGCGACCCCAACATTGTTTGCTATTCTTGCAGTAAATAATTAATGTTATATTGTTGGACAGACTCATTTCATTAATAAATGGCAAGGTAAACCTGTACTTAGCAAATAATGCAGGGGTGGTTTAAAACAATATTAACTGAAAACCTACTTTTAATAGAAGTAAATTATGAAGAAGGCAGGTTGTATTTAATTCTCATGTGAATGCATTGCTTGCACTGTGACAGATTTCAGTAGTTTGTCATGTGATGTTATCAGTAAAAGGACCAGGTTAAGTGTTTTAAACTGTAGAACTATTAATGCTAATATTTAAAATTAAAACATCATGCTGTGCATTTGTAAATATTGCAATTAACCTATGCTTTTGTAATTTTGATGTAGAAGTAAGAAATCACTTCTTTGTTGCTATCTGCACTTCTAACCCCATTAACATATCTATAACTAATTATGTGTGCTCCCCCAGTTTAAAATCTCACTCTATTATTGTTGATTAAGAACACAGTCCTGGTAAGAGTAGGCAGTATATTTCAAAGTGATGTTAATTACTAACCTAGCCTAGATATTTACTTCAAATGAGTCTTGTTTTCTGTTCTAGACCTTTTAGATTCCTCTAACAGGATTTGAAAATGCAATGTCCAGCTGTTGTGATTGTTTTTCAGTGAAAAAAAAATGTGTAAGAATTAACAGCTTCAGTGCTTTATTAAAAATCCAACATTCTGCACAAATTCCATGCCCAGAAATAAGGTTTATTCATTGGTGTTGTACGCATTTAAATATCTGATCCCATGCATGCAGATAACTGAGAGAATCCATAACTTGCTCATAGCAGGGACCTTATTTCCCTCACCTCATTCCATATCAGTCCTGCAATATTTGTTAAGTACTTACGGGATATCTTCATCACCAGTGCTAGTCAGCTAAACTCATCCAACATATTAGTTCCTCAATGCAGAACATCTTACAGAGGTTGGCCTACAACTGAAATTGAACAATTCATTTATATAGCCTTTTTATGCTTTGGTAACATATTTTGATTGGTAAAATTAAGTGGTGATATTAAGCGGCTTGATTTTTTTTTTTTTTGTTTATTAGAGTAACAGATTTCCACCAGAACTATACAGATAGGTTCATAGGTTGTTACTAGGCTAAAAGCCGTAGTGGTAAGGTAACTAAGGATTTGTAGAAGGGGGTGTTAGTTAGGATAATACTTTTCTTATTGTCGACCTCTGTCTATAAGGGAAATGGGGGCCAGACCAGGGGTAAATTTATGATTTCTCATTCAGTTGTCAGTGTTTCATTTGAATAAGGTCAGGTATGAACTCTGTTTTACATGGATGGGGAGCCTATTCCATAGTGCAGGGATTCCTGGGGCACAAACCTGTTTTTTAAACACATTTTGTTTATGTCACAAATGAAGTTCAGATCCCTGGATCTAGTGTTGCTGTTTGTTTTGCACACATGCAACAGATCCATCAGGGTTCGGTCTGAGGAAGCCCTGTAAGCCAAGCTGAGAGACCCCTCTCAGCAGCCTGTATAAGACTGAATACAGAGACAGAGGCTTTAGGCAATCAGTGCAGGACAGGCTATTCATGCCCTGAATTCTCCTGGTGAAAAACCTTTGTGGGCATTCCAACTGTTGTGTCTGGTTAGATACATGCCAAAGGGGGGCATTGAGTTCAATGATATGTCTGATAAGGGCCGAGTAGAGTGATACTATAACTACCTTGAACCTGGATGCCATACCCTTACCTACAAGTCGGGTGACATAGAATGATTTATTATTATCATAGCTACATGTTGGTCAAAGGTCTACATATGTTCCCAGATCCCTTAGTACTGGGTTGACTATTAGTGGTGTTTTATCAATGGAGCACTTAGCTTGGGTTCACAGTTTCCCAAAGGACATTATAATGCATTTTTGGCATTGAGTTTTAGGCCATAACTTTGGCACAAGTCATTTGACTGTGTTAAACCCACTTGCAAGATGTTGGTGTCATGGGGAACACTGTAATAGCTCCCACTTTAGTCATCTGTGAACTTGGTGAGCCAGTGGCCTTGAACATTAGCTTTGATTTCTGAGAATTACATGTCAAACATGAGCAGATCTATGACAGATCCCTGAAGTACTCAGTTGGTGACAGGTCTCTGTGGAGGCGATATCATTGATCCTGACTTCTTGGGTCCTGTCTATGAACTAGCTAGCAATCCAGTGAGTTATGTAGGGATTTATACCTAGCTCAGAGAGCTTGTTAACAATGCCTGAGTTGAGTATTATATTTTATGCCTCGGCTAGATCAAGAGATGACCCTCTCGAGAAGTCGAACAGATTAAGTAGGGACGACCTTCCATTAACAAAGCTAAATGAAAATGGGTCCAGTGTCTGTAGGTTGCCAATGTCCTTCTTTAATATTTCCAATGTAAATCATCCCATGGCTTTGCATATTAGGCTTGTTAGGCTAATTGGTGTGCAGTTCCTTGTTGATGGTCCACCCTTGTGGAGTGGAATGACTGTTGCTGTCCTCCATTCACTTAGAATGTAGTCTGTTTCTAGGCAGTAGTTGAAGAGTGATTTAAGGAGTCCTGATAGGTTGCATTTTATACTCTCTAGGAGGCAAATGGGGATGTTGTTGGGGCCCATGGAAGTGGTGTTCTTGGCTTTAGTAAGTGCTGCCAGCACCAAAACCCCTTCTAATAGTTGGGGTGGTATGTTGGAGGGGATTTTACTTGGTGGAGCTGGAGAAGGAGCAGGGAAGGGAGTGAAGTTTGAGTTGAATTTATCAGCCAGTAGATTTGCTATGTCACAGTGATCAGTGAAGGTGGTACCATTCACCATTAGTTCAGCACACTGATGTGTGTTCCCTCTAAAGTTCCAGATATAGATAAAGAAGGCCTTGTGATTATCCTTAGCCTCCAAGGCTATCCTGATCTCATAGTTGGTCTTGTTGAACCTAGTTAGACCTCTTAGTTTCTTGTTCATTTGCATAAGAGAGCATTTATCTAATGGCATTGCTCTTCCTGATTTTGGCCATGAGTTTCCTTGTTTTATTATATATCCTGTTATGGTGAGGATTCCATCAGTGGAGTTTGTTTTAGTGTTTGTTTTGGATTTACTTCTGGCAAGTTTGACAGCCTCTATGCAGCCATTCACATTTGTATAGGTACTCTGTGAGTAATTCTGCATAGGTAGCTCTGGTGGGAGGGTTAAGGAGAGCCTTGAAGTTTGACAAGCTGTCACTTAATAGGATGTAGTTTGCCTTAAAAGTGTTACTGTTACTGGTTTAGCTGAGTTTTCTGGGTTGACTTTTACTTTAAAGGACACAGCTTTGTAATCTGACTTCACTAGTGAGGATGTGACATGGGGGGGGGGGGGGTACAATGATCTCCCATGTTGGTGAGCAACAGATCCTGAATGCTTAATCCTCTGGTTGGAGCATGGACTATCTGTTCCAGGGCATTTATGTTAATAATTTTTAGGAAGCATTTTGCCTGTGAGTTTAAGGCAGTGTAAGTTTCCCAGTCTACAGGGGGGTAAAGTCATCCATGGCTGGATGCCGATCACCTTAAATAGGTTTAGGTAAGAGTTGTAAGACTCTAGTGGCATAGATGGTGACCTGTAACTAGCCATGATATGGTTAAGGACCTTATCTATGGTGACTTGCACATGGATGAACTCCATAGTATCATCCTGTTTATCCAACCTAGAGGTATGTTTGTTGCTAATGTAGACTGAGACATATGTACCTTTGGCCCCAGTCTGTGCTCTTGTTAGTCTAAATGTGAGGAAGGCTGTGTTGCCTTGCACTGCTGGTGTACTATCTACAGCTTTAAACTAAGTCCTGTTCTGGACACAGGAGTCTGTATTCTCCAGTGTAAGAAGGGTTTGAAAGGTGTGGAGGTTTTTAATTTAGGCTGTTAAACAGTAACACCTTAAGGTTACTTGGAGACTTTTTCACTATGTTGGTAGTTTTATGTTTTTGGAATTACCTAAAAAAGTCACTAAGGTCCTTGCCAATACCCAAAAGCTTAGGGAGGACAGGTGCAGTCCATCCTCGGCAAAGCAATGTGGTCTGTTGCCCATGTCCTTAATGCTGACGGATATTGTATCCCCCTGAAGTAATACCAAAAACTAAGCCAATTATTAAAATCATTGTTTTATGTTCATACTGTGGCATCATCCTTGGTAAAGGTAGAATGCTGCTCAATGCAATGCTCATACCTATCTGTGCCACATTTTCTGAGGGAACCATTATATCTCTTTTCATATAGTCCAATGAGGTATGTCTCAGGTCATTAACACCCACATGGACTATGATAGAATCGTACTGGTACCTGGGGTGCACTGACTTGAGTGAGTGCATGCTATTGTGGATCTTGGCTCAAGATAGGCAACAAACTGTTATCTAATCCTTGTCTAACCTGGTAAACAGGATATCTGTATGTACACAGTGGAGTTTCCAATGACAATAGTATTAAATAAAGTATATATATTATAAAGTTATGCTTGCCTTATAACCTTTGCTCTTGGCTGATCATTGTACGTATGCTCATGTTAGATCTTTGATGTTGCTTTTGATGTGTGTGTTGTAGTGATTGCTGAGGAGCAGCATTGCTGTTAAGTGGCTTTGGAGGTCTTTTATGTTTGAAAGGTTTCTTTTAAGCACCTCAGCATAATACAATCTGTGTGTATGTAGTTAATGGTTTGTGAGGTATGTAGTGTGGGTATTCCTGACAATCTCATTTGTTTGAGTAATGTTTGCCTCCAAGGAAGTTAAGTATTTTCATCTTGCATACCATGATATTTTCTTTAATGATTAACTGTCTGTCTGAGTAAATGTGACAAATGCTACACTGTCTTAGGATGCCACAATCTACTAGGCTGGCAATAGAGACATTTGGAAATTGCATATCTATGTTGTTTGGTCCTATAATTGGATGGGCTATTTATGATTAAGAATTGGGGTTTTAAAGCTGCCTTCTATCATAGTTCCTGGGGTTAATGGCAAGATGTTATATAATGCTAGATTATGATAGTGCTATTCCATTTGCAAGCTCTAAGGTTAATTCCATAGAATGTCATACTGTGTAACAGGTGTCGGACCTAATATTAACTTTCTAAGGGAATTTTACTGTCTAGGCATTCACTACTATACATGGTACTGCTAAAAGCTACTGCTTAGCTCTGTGGAATCTTGAATGATTTATAGCACAGAAAAAAAAAACTTGCAAATGAAATTCTATGCCCTATAACCAATAAACAGCCACACTATGAGCTCCCTGGAGTGATTCCCAACTCAGAGAGACCAGGTAAGCACATTCTGCCACAAGATGGATGATCCTGGATTTTCTTAATGTAAAAGCACTATAAAAGCTGACTGCACATTGAGTAACAGCTTAATTCCTAAAATTGTCTACAGTGATATAACTCTAGAGAATTGTCCAGATGTGTAGTAGATCTTATAACCTAGTTTACATTCAATCAACTTATTTTTGTATAGTATTCCTCATGTCACTTGTATTGTTTGTAGACTATATTGTATTTGTATTGTACTGTATGTGTAGCTTTTCTCCCTGGGCCTCTGCTGAAAAAGGGTTCTGTAGACCCTGTTGGACCACACTGATAAACAAATGTCAAATAAATAGATAAAAGCAGTTCTCAAGGGCAAATTAAAGAAAAAACAACTACAAACAGCTAACTCACCCTTCTGCTAGTTGATTTGGAGGCAAATAGAACTTGAAAAGTCAACAAACAGAGAAACAACTATTTTTGCTGCAAAATTAAATAAATTGTTTTAAAAATGTTCAAAAACTGTACTGATCAGGAAGACTCCAAAGATGGCTGCACATTGAGTAACAGGGTACTTCTAGCTCTTCCAGTATGAAAACAGAAACTTGACAGAGAACGCCGGTGGACTTTTGTGTTTCTTGATAAATTTCAGTAACTTGCTTTTAAATGCAATGTCTGGATGCCAGGAAAAAAGAGATACAGAGGACCTGAACAAAAATCAGCAACAAAGGTGAGAAAAAAACACTGACTGGGAAAGGTACTGCAGCTGTTCAGCAAAAAGCAGTGTAAGCTCCAGACATGACTTCCAGTAACCTAGAGGAAAGCATAAGACAACTGTACACAGACCTGATTAAAATAAATGAAACACTGATGGAGTATATCAGCTCAAACAACAAAAGGCTGAAAGAATGGAAGAAGCTTTAAACGGATTGCCAGAAAAGATAATACAACTGAAAACTTTGGAGGTCAAAATTAAGAAAAGGCTGGCTGAATATCAGACTGCTGAAGAAGAGATATTTTTTAAAAATAATAGAATTAGAGGACAGAACACATAGAGAAAACCTGTAATTTTCAGCTGTACCAGAGAAGCTGGAAGGAAAAGACTGCATCAATTTTATGAAAGCACAATAAGCAATTGGACTGGCATTTAACAGCAGGAGTTATTCATTGAAAGGGCACACTATGTGTATGCTCCAAACCTGAAAAAATAAAGAAACTAGTGGTCTTAAAATGTTGTTGATGAGCTTAGTTACAATAACTTCCAAAAATCATGAAACCCATGTAGAGTTCCAAAGTAACAAGCCTTTATTCATCACAGACATGTGATCCTCAATAACAAAAAATCAGAAATATTTTAACAACGTTAAACATATCAGCTTGTATATAACTTAAACATAAGTGTGGAAAATGTATGTATTTAATTTTAAACCAGCCTATTCAAGGTAAACTGTATAAACAGGGCTATAAAAGTGCATTTAAGAACAAGTACTCACCCCACACACTACTGCTGATTAGGTCATACTAAATGCTAGTTAAGGAAAACACTACCTATTTGCAACACAGTTCCAAGATCAGGTATTAAGAAAAGCATAAAAAGACTTTTAACTAAAATCAGTTTCAGGTACCTTATGCAATAAAGCCTTCATCAGGTCTGTGACATGAACTAAAATCAAGAAAAAAACACATAGCTATCTAATCATAAACATAATCTACCAAGAACACTATAAATATAAAAATGCATCTGTCTAATAATATCATCTAGTAAATATCCATCTGTGTGTATTAGTGTGCATAAAGAACTGACTAATTAACAGCCCGGAAAAAATGTCCTGCTGAAGAGTGATGGGGATACTACTGTAAATAGGTGCTCCTGTGTTTTTTTTCTTTTTCCCTTCTTCTCTCTTTCGCCTTGTTCAGTTTTGGGAAATGTAGGCACTGTAATTAAAAAAAATCTGGTTAAAAGAGCACGACAAAAAAAAAAAAACTTTTTCTCATTTTTACATGAGATAATGACTGGATTAAGGCCCTTAGCTTGATCTAGTAACACGTTTTAAGAGAAAGCAATTAAATGAAAAAGAATATTGAATTTTATAAGGCTTTTTTCTAGCAAAGAAATGTATACTTAGTATCCTTTCTGCATCTAGTCCTCACATCTCCATGGAGACGGCCTGATAAAGAGAAATTCACTAGAAAAAAAAAAAAGAAATTGGCTAGGAGATAATGTTCCCTGAAAACATTCAGGTGTTTTCCCAGCTGGGAGAGCTATAAATAAAAAAAAAAAACAAACAAAAAAAAATGGACAGCACTTAGTAGAAGCACAGGCTACACCAGGCATCTTAGCATGGATAGCCTTTCTTTTAAGTTAACTCATGTCTTTGAATGTGGCAGAAGGAAAACTTCAATATTTGAAAATGTACATAATTTTGTGTGTCAGTATTAAGTTAATAGGTTTTAGGGGGTATTGGGAGTGCTTTGAGGGCTTTCAATAAAACAAAGCATTTTGTAACGTGACATTATGACATAGGCTCAAATAGATATAACAAGAAACAATTGAATACAAGTTCAACCTGCCAAACAGTGTATGCATGTAACAAAAAAGCTGTTGTGCATAAAAGGTGGGAATAATAACTTTTAATACATTGATGCTTTATGTAATCTCTTTAAATGTCAATGGTCTCACAGATTAAAGCAAAAAAAAAATAGTAGTGAACTATATTAAAACATGTAGAGTTCAAATAGCTATGCTGCAGGAGACACACTTGGAAAGAACTGAACACATGAATTTAGTACAGAAAGGTTTCCAAGATGGTTATTCAGCTGAATACCTGGGACAAAGGAAAAGAGGAACAATTTTATTAATTGCAAGAGGAGATGCAATAGTGAAAATATTGGGAAATGAGGAAAGGAGACTATTTTAAATTAGTTTGGTCTCAATGGTTTTATACATTGGTCAAAACAGTGTAATGTCTTTTTAAATGTATTGGGAATGTCTAATTGAATTTTGGTTGTGGTTGGTGGCTTGAAATTAGAATGGGTATATAATAATGGGTCTTTCATGATTCTGGTATTAGGCATCTGATGAAGTCTGTTAGATGAAAACGCAACATTATTCAAGATTGTTTATGTGCTTATTTTACTTTTGTGCTTTCATTGTGACCTTCAATAAACTGGATGATCGGAGCTGCACTGAGTGTCTTTAGTGCTGAAACTCTATTTGGGAGCTGCAATAGTGATAGAAGAGGAGAAAAATTATAATAATGGTAGATTTGTAATACTAAGGGGCTACTGGTAAGGGAGGAGGAGGATTACATTGGCATGTATTTATATTCCACTTAAAACTGCTATAATGGAACTTAAGAAAATTCTGGGAGAAGAAATCCAAAGCTTTCAGCAATGAATATTACTTGTAGGTGGGGAATGGAATTTGATTTGCAGCAGTGAAGGTGTGTCTGGTTGGCCTAGAAGGGAAAGTATAACAAAGGAGGGTACACATTTTAAGAAATGTTTGAAAATATTTGGCATGAAAGACATGAATTCAGTACTAAGAGTTCAGAGTGAATTTACATATTATTTCACAATATACAACAAGTGGGGTAGGCTAGACATAATTTACATTTCATGGGAACATGTGCATTTAATTGTAGGTCTTGATATGCTCCCAATAAATATTTTAGATCATGCGCCAGTAATATCTAAAATAAAAACACAAGGTAATGAAATAAAAGTGAGACACTGGTGCTTTCTCACCTATCTGTTGAAAAGAGAGAAAATTAAGGAATGGGTAGTGGATATTATTCAGGAGCTATTAGAAAATATATAAATGTCTTCTGAAAATATAACTAGAGAGTGGGGCAAAATTAAAATGGAGTTTAAAAATAGGGTGGAAATAAAAGAAAGGGAGATATGGTTAAGAAGTAACTAGAATTATTGAGGAAATTATTAATAATTTAATTATTTGCAGATGGGGGGTCAAGAAAACAGAGAGAGTAACTGCAGAATGCTAAACAGAAAATAAGGGGTTACCTTGGTAATGTGCATGAGTTCAGAAAGATTGCTGTCAAGCAACTTTTTTTTTTATGATAACTTTAGAGCACAAAAACTTTAGCACAACAAGTCAGGTAACAGAAAGTAAAAAAGGCTGTCGCCAAGCTTAGTGAGTCTGTAACAAGGAAGGTAACAAAAGATTTGTAGAAGTATTGGAAATATTTGAGAAATTCTATGAAAGTCTATATAAAGCAGATAAATATGGAAATCAAGAAAAGGTACAAATGGAAATATTTATGGAAGAATTAAATATGCCAAGGTTAGAAGCAGATGAGGCTCAATTACTAATAGTTAGGACAGGAGGAGATGAAATAAGAATGGTGATGTATAACCAGTATGCAGGAAAGTCCCCAGGAATTAATGGTATTCCTGTGGAAGTCTGGAAGCTAGGTGGGAAAAAAACTGATAAAGATTTGGAAGGTTGTATTTAACAGTATTTTAAGAGGAGAAGTACCAACATCCTGGAAGAAAGCAATGGTAGCTGTAGTACCTAAAGAGGATAAAGATCCATCAGATCCAGCTTCATACAGGCCCATTTCAATACTAAACCATGATTATAAAGTGTTTATGCCTAGGCTAAAATAGTGGCAAAAGTGATGCCAAAATCAATATATATGGATCAGTGTTGTTTAGTGGAGGGGAAGCAAACATTTGACAACATTAACAGAACAGTGATGATCCAGAGGGAAGCAGAATGTAAGAAAATACCACTGATGCTAGTGGGTCTTCATGCAGAGAAACCTTATGACACAGTAAACTGGGACTTTATGTGTAGGGCAGTGGAAGCATTTGCATTCCATGATAAAATTATAAAGTAGATTAGGATGATATATGAGGAATTGGAAGTGAAAATTAAAGTGTGTATGGTTGTATCGGATAATTTCTGCTTGAACAGAGGAACCAGGCAGGTGTGTCCTCTTCCACTTTGTTATTTGCATTATATTTAGAACTGTCAGCAAAGAAAATAAGGGAATCAGAAATTCAAGGATATAATTGGTATGGTAGTCAAGAAAATCTGACTCTATTTGCAGATGATATTATTTTATATCTGACAAAACCAGAAAAGGACATTACAGTGTTGCGGAACATTTTGAAACAGTTTCACATCTTTTTGGGATGAATGAAGCTGAAACAAAGCCAACAGCGGTAAATTATGAACCCACACATGAATTGGTTCAGCAATATCCATATTTATGAGGACATGATAAAATGAAGTATTTAGAAGTATGGATTAAAACTGATTCTGGTGTGGCAGCTAAAGATATGTGGGAAGAGACTAAAAAAATAATACAACAAATGAGAAATTGGAAGCTCTGTTATATGGATATGGATAGTAAGATACAAGCAGTTAAAATGTTTTTAGTCCCTTTAGTCTTGTACACAGGTCAGACATATTTTTATCAACCAGAAGAAAAGTGGATAGCAATTAATAAAGAGCTGAAGGATTTTAACTGGGAGGGGAAGATGGCAAGAGTCAAGAGGAATAAGTTGATTCTTTCAATAGAACAGGGGGAATTGGGATTACCTAATTTGAAGAGGGTATTTCAGAGCTGCACAGGTAAAACTCCTATAAATAGCACAAACAGAAACCTATAATTCAGTGTGGAAAAGGATGATGATGAAACGGGGAAAACTAAAGAAACAAGAATAGACTGAGATTTTGGATGTGGATCTTTAAGGAAAATAACAATAATCATACAAAATATTATATTAATAAAGTAGCAGAAAGTATTCTAAGAACTAAGCCAACATGGGAATGGAGAAAGGAGATTCTGCCAATAGGGATGACTGTAATTATGGATACAGATGGGTTCAGGTGCCTAGGCAGCAAGACATTTCCCTGTGGTACATTTGACTGGGGACACATGGCTAAAGTGACATTCAACTGCAGAGAAATACAGCTGTTTGCAAATTCTCTGTGGGCAAAGAGAACAATATGGTGCCATGCCCACAACTTCAATAACCAAATGCATGGGGGAGGGGCAATGTCCATGATCCCCAAGGGAACATGAGACAGCAGGCAATATGGCAGGCATCAGCAGCAGGCTGGCCAAAGGGCATGTCAGTGACAGTGCAAATGTAGTGCACAATGGGCAGTGCCTTTATAATTGGAGTGTGTGGACCACTACCCTCTTGACAGTGTCTAGGAAACATTACCTAAAATGCATACTGGAATATAAATGTGACTACAGTAGCCTGCAGGATTTCCTCCATGCTGTAGCACACTTCTACATGTTGTAGTTACATAAGTATGTACTGTACACTGAGCACAACACTCATTACTTCTTCTGCCACCACGCATTTGGTCATTAAAATGTGAGCATGGCAGTGTGCACTTCTCTTTGCCCACAGGGAACTTGCAAACAGCCATATTTCTCTGCAGCTGAATGTCACTTCAGCCATGCGTCCCCAGTCAAATGTACTACAGGAAAATGTCTTGCTGCCTAGGCGACTGAACCCATACAGACAGTAGGCAATAGGGGACAAGAATGAACTGGAGAAAACTGGCAAAGGAACCAAGGTATTTTGAGCAAATAACTAAAGAGGGAAAGGTAATAGAATGTAAAGACGCCAATAATTTGTTTGCACTGCAAGTATCAAAGATTGATATTGATATGTACTTTGCTCTCCACCCTAGGCCAATTTAAAACCAAACTCAAACAACATCTGACACTAAACTGGCTTTGCCACTGCAGCAAGCATGGCTAACTCTCATCATGAATGTAAATAATCTATTAGTCAATCTACTGTTAATTTTCCCCTGACTGTAACCAGGGGTAACTCTAACCTGTGAACTTGTCTATTTACGTTTGCTTATGCATTTTCTGTGAATACCATATCTGTGATATGTCTTCATTGTTTTTATTGTATCTGTTTACCTTGGAGCTTTTCTCCCCGGGCCTTCGCTGAAAATGGACATGAATCCAGTCAGACTATCCCGGTCAACAAATGTAAAATAAAATAAAATAAAATTAACCACTTCCATCATCAAAAATTTAAAATTGTGTGTTAAATCATCATTCATAACATGTTTGGCTAACGCATTATTCTCAATACCATTCCTTATATTATAAATGTGCTCCTTGATTCTGTCCCCAACTCTCCTGTTCGTTCTCCCAATATAAAATGCTAGACATTTGACACAATAAGCTAAATATATCACATGGAAAGTGTCACAATTGGCCTTTACTTTAAATGTGCATGCTCTCTTTGTATCTGAATGATTAAACATTCCAGACATGTCAATCTATGCACAAAAATTACACTTACAACATGGGAACACCCCATGAATAACACTGGATGTTGTATTATTTACCCTATCATTGGGATAACATAACCTTCATTTAAGGGATTTTTTGTTCTTAAATAAAAAAATATGTTTTTCTCCCACTACCTTTTAAATTTCAGGGTTGCTAGTTAATACATGCCAAAACTTTTTTTACTTATTATTACTAAGTCAATATTACTAGTATAAAACATGAGTCTGTGGACTTTCTGCATATTGTAAGTATTCACATCTTTCTATATAAATTGCTGTTTTGTGAAGTAGGGTTTAGCCAGACTTGATCTCAAACTAGTGACCTGTTCCAGGATAGTTTCAGTAAAAACATCTCTATATCCTCTCTCAATGAATCTCACCTTCAGAGCACCAAGTTCATCCAGGAATTTATCATCTTCAATGTTCAATTTAGAGGCTCTCATCCCTTGACGTCTTACTATGTTTTTAAACACATAACTAGGGTCCATGTTTTTTCTATGTAATAATGTGTTTCTATAACATTCTTCCTGATGTATCATATTACTTATATTACCGTCTGTTGTCCTGTGCAATTTAATGTCCAAGAACTCTATGTCATCATAGGATTTATGGATACTAAACCTAAGAAAAGACGTGCTCTTGTTCAAATAATCAAAAAAAACAATTCTAAATCATTCTCAGTGCCTATCCATAATAAAAAAAGGTCATCAAGAAAACATCTATAAAATATGACCTAGATGTGTCCATAGCTATTCCATCCTTTGTAAAAATATGTCATGATTAAACATACAAACATTATTTTCAAGAACTATTTGCATTTCAAACCAACAAACTTATAATCGTATGTATCATAATCAACTAGATATCTTTTGAACATGTCAGTGCCGGTTGCGTTTGGTATGTCTGTAAACAGCGATTGAACATCTAAAGTAACTAGGAGAAAATTGTTCTGTCCAAACCATTCATCCAAGAACTTAAATCAATCAAAAATGTTTAGTCTCTCTTAAAACATATTTGTTTTTATCAACAAGAGGTCTAAGATGTTTCTCTGTGTAAACAGATAAAGGCTGTGTATACCAACTTCAACCCGAAACAATGGGTCTAAAAGGTGGAAAGAGGGGGTCCTTATAAATCTTGGGAAGCCCTCGTACATAAAGAATTACAGGACCATCTATAATAAAATAGTTATACAACTCTTGATTGATGTTCCTACTAAGGAGACAATCAATTAGAGTATCTTATATCTGTATTATCATTTTCTTAATATGAGTAAATTCTATCATCTTATAAACATTTTCATCTCCCAACATCCTTTTCATGGTAGTAAAATAATATTCTTGATCCATAATTACAATAGGTCCACCCTTGTGGGCAGGCCAGATGACTATTGTGTCATCATTCTGTAGTCTTTTTAATGCCCCTTTCTATTCCACTTTCAAATTCTCAAACTTCCTATATCATGTACCTCCTTGCAGCATCTTGTGTAATTCATTCTCACAGATTCTGCTGAAGGTATCTAAGATAGGGTGGTTAACAGGTAGAAATGTGCTGGGTTGTTTAAAATTGCAAGGATTTAAACAAATGGGCTCCTTAAAAATCATTTTTAGCATAACACTCATACTAAACAGAGTTGGTATGAAGGAGAATCACTTCTCCAATACTGAAAGTTCAGCTGTAGGATATCTGGAAGAAATGTTCCAAAAAATTAATGATTGTCCCCGTTTTGCCACATCTTCTTTACTGTACATTTTCTGTTCCTGTTGCATTTTCCATTTTAGCTGACCTCTGCTCCTCGAGCGGCCTCTTTTCTCTTGAATGACCTGGCCTGACTGTAGATATTTTTATACCTCAAGTAGAATCCAGATAATTTTTCCTCAGGTAGACAGCAAATGTTGGAGGTGTGATGGGGAAGAAAGAGGTAATTGGGATCATATTTTCTGGGAGTCTAATGAGTTGGCAGACGTTAAAGATTCCCTGCAGAGTACTCTATCAGAGATATTGGGTGAGCAAATTGATGTATTTAGGGAAATAATTTTTCTGAGCTATGATACAGAATTTGAATTGCCTAAACATAGTAAGGCCTTGCTGAGTTTAATTATGGTGGCTGCCAAAAAGCAATTACTAGAAAATGGAAATCAAAGTCTAAACCAACTGTAATAGAAGTAGTGAATATAATAACAGAGGTAAAACAACTGGCATTGGGATCTTTAAAAAAGGTGGGACCAAATTGCATAGGTAAAAATGAGAATTGTGGGAACAATACATAAAGGGGAGGAATGAGTTTTAAAAGAAGGCAGGACTTGAATGAGCTATGTAATGTCTTATTAACAATGATTGGGTAGATTATAAGTGATGGATAATGTTTGCAGCTAGGATTATGTTATATTGATTTGTGATGTAAAATGCTTGCAGCTGGGATTATGTCAATATGGCTGGTTTTCATTTATATAAATGGTTTGTTGCCTAGGTCATAAGTGATAATTTAATAAAGATGTTTCTTGTTTAAAAAAGTAATAATTACTGTATAAAGCAAGTACAAGTGCGGTAAATCAGGAAAATGTTGTTATCCTAGCTTGGATGACTCCGGATGCAGTTCAAACAGTTGAAAAGCATTGCACCAGTGCATATATTTGATTAACATAGACCGGCGACATGTATAGAAACCTGGACATCTTAAATAACTTGCAGTCTACTGATCATGCTATTCCCAACAATACTACCTTCAACAACTAACCTTAACAGTATGTTAATGTTCACTTCCCATTCTTAAAAGAAAAGAAAATAGTGCATAAAATGTAGAATAATACAAAGAATAACTACACTCCTAGAGACATGGATGTAAGAAATAGACCCACCATGCTGTAACTATTTGAATCTTGGCTTAAAGTAAAATATGGGCTAGGAATCCAAGGAGGGGGACTACACTTTTCATAAAAAAAAATCCATGCCTCCGAGCCTCTTCATCACTTCACTAACTAAAACTCCGATGGGGATTCAAAATGCATATCAGCACTAGTGCTCTGTAAGCAACACTACAGTGTCTAGTAGTACAACTGTGATATAAAACAATTCAGGGACATGATAAAGATATGGGGAACAACACTTTATTAGTGCTTCATACTGTGTTTGTCTGGGGGGTGGGTTTTAAAGACTTTTTGATTTCACAGACATATGCTGCTTGTTTTCGCCAGGAAAGATGCATAATTTTTGACTTAACCTTGGCACAATCTGTCGGCCATGTGGTCGGTCCTTCCAGCCACAAAAGCAAACAGAAAAAGTTAAGTAAGCAACCTTTGCCATCACAGCAGGATATCAATTTGCCTGAACTACAGGTGCATGACTTTGCTGTGGCATTTAGTTGTACCTTGGACCACTCATCTTTTACCCTGGATCTCTCTAGTGTTCTACTTGCAGCCACTATGGAGCTGGGGGTTAACCATGTTCTCTGTAGCTGTTAGGATCCCCTCAGTGGGCATGGAAGATGCGCTCATGTTGGTCGTGGGAGAGGGAAGAGAGAAGTGTTCCTTGTTTTGTCAGAATGTTGTGTCCATCCTTGGAGAAGCTGCTATTAATATCACAGTTGGTCCCATTCTTCTTGTCAAAAAGAAACAGAAAACGTAACATGTATCTACTCTTACTCAATTTTTCTTAGACAAGAGTAGTTTACTGGGTCTGGCTCTGGGTTTTATTCAGGCTATTGATCCTTCCTCTAAAATAGTTTCTGGTAAACAAAAAAAAATGAGAGATTCCTCCTTTCTTGAAGAAATTCAGGATTCTGAATCAGGACAGGAGGATGAAGAGACAGGGTTTTCTCCTGAGATTTCTGATTCAGATTCAGAAGTAAGTTCAGTTTCTGATTCTCCCTTTGTGGAGGTATATTTCTCTGAGACTATTTTTAGAATGTATCAGTGCTTTCAGTAAGAGAACACTGAGGTTTATCAGTCCCTAAGAATGTACTATGAGCTGTTATAGAAGGAATTTCCTGAACCTTCACCCATTCCTGCAGTTCTGTCAGCTTTGGAGGATGTGCATTACTGCCTACCATTTTCCTGTCAGTCAACCACCTGCTCCTAAAAAGGCAGATGGGATGTATATAAAGTTCTTTAGTCTTTTGCACTTTTATGCACTCTTCCCAAACCTGACCCAGTAGCTATAACTTTAGTTAATCCTTCTCCTGCTAAACACTTAGGTAATTCCAGTACTACTATCTTTGATAAGGATGGGAAGATTATTAATAACTATGGGAAAAAGTGTATATAACTTTGATTTTCAGAATTTTGAATTGTCAGGCTAATATATTAATGTTTGTCCAGACTAATTATAAAAATACGGGGAATGTTTTGTCTTGTGAGGGAAAACCTTCTTTAAATAATTTAATTTCTTGTATTGTTCAAGTCACTACTTATTTTATATAGACTGTGTATGACTCAGTTGATACTTCAAGGACTACGGCCACAGGTACTGTTTTGAGGAGGTTTGCATGGCTACACTTTCAGAACCTCCCAGTTGATGTTAAAGATGAAATTGTAAATTCTTCCTTGGCTAGAGATTTAATTTTTAGTAATCCAAGAAACTCCTGCACTCCACCAAACTAACAGAAACCCACTCAGTGATGACAATAAAATTCATCATACAAAATAATAAAATAAATTTAATAAGTTAAGTGCTTTAATCTTCTCATATACAAGACTTCATCAGAAGAGTTATGATGAAGTCTTGTATATGTGGAGTACAGGAGTTTTTTGGATTACTAGTTTTTGTTATTTCCTGCACTTTTGTGCCATTCCTTGTTGGCTCAGATTTAGTTTTTAGCCCCACTGTTGCAGATATGATCATAAAGTGTGATGAAGGGGTAAGCTGATACACGGACTATCTAAGATATTTTTCAGCCATTCTTATCCAAAATTTTTAAAGGATTCCCCATCCAGTTTTCATAAGGAACAAAGTAAACAGTCTCAACAAAATTTGCATAAACAGAAGTTTAAGAAGAACTGGCACGGCTGTTCCAAGAAGTATTCTGGAAACAACCAAAATCAAGGATAGTCCAATAAGTTAGAATGACTGTTTAAGAGACCTTGTTCTCCCTTCCATTTCTGACAGCCCCTTTTTTCCCCCCAGAAAGTCTGAATCTCCACTTCTGTCTTTGGAAACAGATAGTTTCAGATAAATGAGTTCTGAAGATCATTCATCAAGGGTTATAGAGGGTAGTGGGAGGAAATTTCTCCTTTCAGTGGGTAATTCTTTATCCTCTACACCAGAATCTTTCATTTCTCCCTGTCCTTCATCCCATCACATGCTGTCCCATGCAGTGATAGAAATAGTTCTCCCTAACCAGGTGGGAAAGGGGTTTTATTCAAGGTTATTTTAGTGCCAAAGGAAGAAAATGCTTGGAGACCAGTCCTGGAACTTTCTTTCCTAAACCTGTTTGTGATAGTGCCCGAGTTCAAAATGGTGTCACTTCACAACCTGTTCCCTCTTCTTCCTCATTCAGGTTTCCTGGTAACACTAGATTTAAAATATGATTATCATCACATCCCTATAAGTCTAGACTTCAGATGTTTCTTAAGGTTTTGTGTGTCTGGATCATAATATCAGTACTCTGCCTTATCTTTTGGACCATCCACTGAACCAAGAGTGTTTGTAAAGTGTCTGACTGTTGTTATTGTTCATTGTAGGCTACATGGTAGCCACACTTTTCATATTTGGATTACTTGTTTATCTTTGCAGAGTCTTTCTAAAAGTGTCAGGTGTCTTTGTCTTAAGTGAGAGATCTCTTATGCAAGCTTGGATACCAAGAAAACAATCAAATATTTCTTGACCTCTCCTCACAGGATTGTGTTTCTGGGATGTCAACTAGACATCGCAATTCAAAGAGCTTTTTCCCCAGAGGAAAAAATAGATCGTTATCTAGATCTATTTGTAGGGCTCTCCGCGCAGACTTTGATCACTGTGATGGAATACTTCAGGACTTTGGGTCACATAGGTTCTGTGATTCTCATGATACCCTTTGCAAGACTAAACATGAGAATGATACATTGGTATCTGAAGTATCTTTGGTCCCAGCACCAACACCCCTTGTCTTTTCAGATCCCAATGCTGGGATTTGGCAGAGGAGAAATCACTTGGTGGGGACAATGCCTTAAATCCAGGTTTCCCCTTCTCCCTCCTTGTTCCAAAGCAATCAGTCACCACAAATGGCTCAGAATTTGCTTGGGGAGTAGATTCAGGAAGGGGGTTAAAATACAAGGTGTTTGGACAACAAGGACAGATGCAAGCATATAAATAGAAGGTACTTCCCCTGATGAAGGCACTCAACTCTATGAATCATATTTGGTACCCAAGACCTCTTCAAGTTGTTACAAATAGTATCATGTGTACATCTACAAGCAAGTTTCCATCTGCAGACTAGCCATGTTAGCTTGGGATATAGCTTCATAGCACAATCTCAATCTTCATACACCCTACATTCTGTCAGAGCAAAACTGCATGGCAGACAGACTGAGCAGAACAAGGGAAGAACCTCATGAATGTAAATTAGATAAGGGGGTCTTCTAAGATTTGATCCATCTGTGGGCAGTTCTTCAAGTAGGCCTCTTCGTCTCTTTTCTGAATTATCATCTGGCAAGATTCTGCTCCAGATCTCTGTGCAAGTAATCCTGGAAGACAGATGTCTTTTCTTTTCCTTGGACAGGAATATTCTTGTATGTATATCTACCCTTTCCACTAATACCCAGTGTACCACTGAAGATTCATAAGGAATCCCCCAAGATCATTGTGCAACTCCCTTCTGGCCAGGCAACAATGGTTCCTCCTTCTTTGGGAAATGGCCAGGGCCAATTACCACAAGTTTCCTCACAGCCTGTATCTGTTCATATGAGAACAGGAGTGTTTGATACACCCTGACACCAATCTACTTCAACCGACTGCCTGGATGATAGGGTCTTAATTCCTTTTAGGCACCTACTTACTGAGAATGTGCAGCAGGTAATAGTGGAGGAAAGAACCCCTGCTACTGAAAAATCATATATTAGCAAATAGAAAAAGTTTTCTAGTTGGTGCCAACAACATAACCAGCAACCATTTAGGGTTGGCTGTTCTATAGATTTACAACACTTTTGTGAGTTACTGTTTACTCCTCCTTCAAAGTTTGTTTATCATCCATTTCAGCATGTATCATATCATTCTCAAAATGTTTTTGAAAGGGGGGTTTCTTGGCATCTTAATTTTATGTTAGAAAAAATTACTACTTGCTCCATTTGAGCCAGCTAACCTAACTGACTTGAGGATCTTAACATGGAAAACAGTTTTACTGATTGCTGTGACCTCTGCAAAAAGGGTTTCAGAGTTGTAAGCTCTCACAGTAAGTCAACCCTGTCTCATTTTTCCATAGGGACAGAGTTTCTTCAAGGTCTAATACTTCTTTTATACCTAAAGTGGTTTGCAATTTTACTCTAACCTAAACTATCCATCTCCCCTTTTTCTTTCTTGAACTCATAAATGAGGAGGAAAGGATATTCCATACCTTGGATGTCCAAAGACATCTCCAGTACTATCTATGTCCAGTTGTTGGATATGTTTGGTTAGGTGGATACCAAAGGGTGCATTGTACTCAATGATAGGTCTGATAAATGCCAAATACAGTGGAACAATGACTTCCTTGGACTTAGATGTTATACCTTGTTTATAAGTTGTGCAACATAGAATGACTTTCTCACCACTGTAGGCACATGATGATCAATGGCTAGATTACTATCTATGTGTGTACCCAAGTCCCTGACTACTGGGTCAACTCTAAGGGATGTGTTGTCAATATAATAGTTACTAGGGATAGATGACTTCCCAAAGGATACTTTTATGTATTTCTTGGCAATTAGTTTTAGTCCATGGCTCTGACAGCAGTTGTTTGTCTGTGTCAGCCCCTCCTGGAGAACATTTGTCTCAGTGTGAGATTCAGGGACAGCACCTAATTTGCAATCATCTGCAAATTTAATCAGCCAGAGACCACTGACATTGGCCTTGACTTCTGAGAAATAAATGCCAAAATGGAGCGGTCCAAGGACTAATCCCTGAGGGACTCCACTTATGACTGGCCTCTTTGTAGAGGTAGATTCACCAATTCTAACTTCCTGGGTTCTTTCTGTGAGCCAGTTGGCTATCCACTGGGTGACATACAGGTTTCTGCCTAACTTCTTGAGTTTGTCAACAATACCTGCATGGGGTATTGTGTCAAATGCCTTGGCCAGGTATTGGAGGAAGCATTTTACATCCAAAATATAACACTTAAAAAATATCAAGGCATTTACTTTATTTTTTGGTGCCTCACTCCTAATAAATTTGGTTTGTTGCCAGTCATTGGAGATTGAAGTTATTAAATAGTAGTATATATTTGAGTTTCTTACTGTTATTTTCTTCAGAAAATTCATACGAACACAAATTATTTTAATTAAGCAAGTTTGTAATTTTATAAAAGCAGTAATTAAAATCTGTTCCTATTTTTGAGCCTTTGTTCCCTCTCTATTTTAGGCATTATCCAGATTTATTCATCTGAAAAGTACAGAGGTATGCAAACGTGTTTACTGTCACTCTCAGTCTCTCACACACACTCCTGTTTCAAAAAATGTATGGTAACACAAATTCTTATAATCAAGTAAAATATGTTCAGATTTTAAGCCTTTTGTCCCACATTTATTTTAGGTTTATCCAGATATTTTGAGTTAAGAGTCAACAGAGTATACCTTTCAACTGTCCAGATTTTTGCAGAATGTCTAGATTTTTCAATCGTATGTTTAGTCATATCCTCATAAAATGTGTAGTTTTCTCGCAAATCACTGAGGATTGAAGTCATTAAATAATGACAGATGTTTGAGTTTCAGACTTCATATCCTTCGGATAATACATGCTGGGGGTGTGTCACCAGGATGCTGATAGGCTAGCAGCAGAATTTTCTTGCTCTGCTATTTTATTCTATTTTGACAGTAAATTATATTTCTAAGTTATCCTACTTGGTTTTTCTAACTAAAAACTACTACTTTGAGTTGTTCTGAAGGATATTATCTAAATATTATTTATATATACCATTATTGTTCTGTCAACCTTTTGAATAGAAAATCTCTTCCCTCATTATACAGAATGAGTCATAAAAATAAGCTCTCAGGACTCATCCTTGAAAAAAAACATTCGGACTGTCATAACTAATATTCAAGAGCTCTCATTACAACTGGACAAAATGGACAGTAAGCTTGACAACTTTAAAGAAAAGTGTTCAAAATAAATGGAGCAAATACAAGAGTCTAACCAGCAAAAAAGACACATTTCAGTGATAGAAGATGCATTAAGTGACATAAAAGGTAGACTAACTGAAGAAGAAAACAACACAGAATATTTATTGAGACAGAATAGAATACTTTTGAATAAAATAGATGACTTGGAAGATCTTGGAGAAACAATATTCATATATTTGGTTTACCTGAGAAAATGGAAGAAGGATGTCTGACAAAGTTCTTAACATCCTGGATCCCTAAAATTCTTGATTTATCTGAAAATATGTCATATGGACTTGAGAGGACTCACATATCTCTGGTTGCTCCATCCTCCTCCAAGAGTAGCTAATCTCTGAGCTCTACTATTGTAAAGTTTTTTCTTCACAAGAAAAAAATTGGCCTGGACAAAAACTCCCATCATGCTGGAGGATAAAATAAGATTTTACAATCTACAGTGATGTCCAAGAGAAAATGCTTTCTACATTTGATAAAAGAATTAAAGAAAAAAAAAGATCAAAGTTAATTTGCTTTTTTCTGACAGACTTAAAATATTTCTCTCAGATGAAACCAAAATATTTGAGGAGATAGATAATGCCATTACATTCTTGAAAACAAAAAATGCAATAAATCAGATAAAAACAAATGGATTTAAACAACATCTTCCTGAAAAGGCAAGCAGAAAGAAATAGTTGGAAAGCTAATGAAAGAAGGCAAGTAGAATTTAAAAGAAAAGTGTCTTTTTATTTTTTTTTAAGTTTTAGTAATAACTAGTTTACTTTACAGTATTATGTAGTCAACACTAATTTCCATATGTTCTTTTTCTAACATGTTAATATTCAAAGGAGTCTTGGCTGCATTCTCCATCAAAGTAGTTACCTTTCATTTTATTTTATGTCTTTCTTTTCTTATTTTCTAATTTACTTAAAATTATATTTAATAAACTTAGATGTAACCTTAAAATATATATTTAAATAGTTTTTTTGTAATTAGTTAAAATAAAACATTAATAATATCTTTAATAATGAACTTGATTTGGTATTTGGGGTGCACACAGATCTCTTAAATGTATACAAATATAATAGACTTTATATTACATTCTATTTTTTCTCGTTTTCCAGGAATGCTTTTATACTACTATTACTTGCACAACTACAGGAACTGTGAATTATTCTACCCTGCTATCCTGTCTTAAAAATGGTGGTGGGTAAGTTATCTAGGTGTGTATTTATATCTGTACTGTGTAGTATTTCTTCCATTTTATGCTTCCTTCACCCTCTTGTGAAAACTGATTTCAATGCACACAAGCCTAAAGTAATGAAATTTCATCCAGTGATACATTGCATTTGTTGATCTGAATGATAATAAAGTTTACTTTGACTTTGACTATTTACTTTTGTTTAGTTATAAAATGAAAATACATTATTCACAGCAAGAGGTTCTCTGGTTCAATCCTTGGCTGGGGTGCCTTCTGTGTCTGCGTGTCCTCCCTGTGGTCACGTTGGTTTCCTCTGGATGCTCCGGTTTCCTCCCACATTCCAAAGACATGCTGTAGGTGGTTTGGAAACTGTAAATTGGCCCTAGGCATGAGTGTGTGTGTGGTTAGGTGCGACACCATAAAACTCCACTACCATTTATAAGCATACAGTTGATCCCCTGTGGTGACCCCTAACCAGGAGAAAGCCGAAAGAAGAAGATTTGTATAAAGTGTTTATTTAAGGGAAGTTAAAGGAGACACAGGTTAATCAATAGTATGTTATATGTATATTCATATCCCTAGTTTGTGGCTCTGATACATAAGTTTATTGACTTGAAAGTGTTGGGGAGTGGGAAGACTTGTACTGCTCACCATTGGTCTTGTATGTTAATTTTTTTTTCTTTTTTCTTTTTCTTTTCTCTTTTTTTTTGAATTGAATGGTCACTTAGGAGATTGAATGATGTTTCTGACTACAGTGTGATGCGCTGAATGTGGGAAGTATTGGGAGAGTGAATGTGGCTTGTCTTGTAGTTGGAATTTAATGGACTCTGTAAACATCGAACTTTGACAGCTCCAGCACTTACTTTATGTAACACTTGAGCAGAGTTTTTTTTTGTTGACTGTTACCTTCCAGTATAACGGCAGCATCTGATGATGCATGCAGAATGCTAAATGCATTAATTCAAGTTTAAAGGCACTGTAGTGTTTTATTAAAAGTAGAAAAGAAAAAGAATTAAAGCAGAATGTTTTTTTAATAGTCCAAATGAGAGAGTAAGTAAATACATTTATATGTGTATGAATATGTATATATGTAGGTGTGTGAGCATAAGAAGATATGCATGTTCATGTATGATAGACAGATAAATGTGAAAGATCTAATGTGAGTGTCTAAGTGGCATAACCATCTGTAACATACAAAACATGTTCTTTTCTTTTTTTGTTTTCATCACTTGATAGGACAAAGACAGAGAGGGGAAGGAAAACAGAAAAAAGTCAAAAGCTCTCACTCATTTCTTGTTATATGCTTTATCTAGTTGAGGATTGCATAAAAGGAAGAATATAACAGCAATTTTATTATGAAATTGTGTACTAGACCATATACAAGCTTAAAGTTACCATAACAAGCCTAGTGCATTTAAACACATGAAATATTGATATTTATTGGCTGACAATTTTATAGTTTGTTTCAGTGAAACCCTTCACACAGATGTAATACTTATAAACTGAAAGGGGAAACACTGTAAACAGATACAAAGACATTTCTCAGTTTTGAAACAATTTGCAAGCGTTTCACGTACTATGTAAATAGCCTAGTAATAAGATTGGTTAATATTCCTGCAAATCTCCTTATTCTTTTTATAAAGTAACCAACGTAAATGTGGCAGCGATGACTAGACTACCACCACCCTGTCATATAATAATGCAGCTTCATAACCAGGAAACATTGCGCTCACTAAATAAGGCAGGTACCTGAGATAATTACACAGAGCTGTTGCTGATGGTATCAAGGTACTTAAACTTTTTTAATTCTGATCTCACTCAAAAAGCAGCTTCTTGATGTCAGATTGTGAGATAAATCTTGGCTACCTTTAAATCACTTGCTTATTTGTATACTTTAATAAATGATCAACTAGAATGGTTGAAAATGAAATAATGTTCTTCAAATAAAAATATGAAATGATTGTATATATCTTGCAACTTATAACATATGATTCTGAAAGTCAGTAAGATAAGAATTACTATTCTTAATATTCAGGTGACTTTTCTTATCAAGTATTATATGTTTAAAATATTTATAGCTTTACTAATTCTCATTGTGTGACATTGTTAAAAAATATATAAAATGTTAATATAGTTTGAATAGCAGAGAAGTATTGGATTTGCTTATGTTGGTGGGTGGGGTTGCTTGGATGGTTTTACTATGCAAGCTAAGGGCTTTAGACTCCATGAAAGGTAAAAAGTCTAAAATAATTATATGTTTAAAAGTTTATATAACATTTTTTTTGGTGTTTACTATATTTTTTATTATTGACAGTGGAAGAGGTGATAAGCCATGTAATTTACTGTGAGTGGTTCACTAATAATATTGCAACTGGATTTATAATGAAATTGTTTTTTTTATTACATCTATACTATGGCACATTTGAAATGCATAATATTAACAGTTTAAATAATGGTTGCAAAAGAAGTAGTTTAAGTATCTAGATTTATTTGCATCACAGATTCTTTTTACAAGAAACACATTTATGACAAGAAGACATAAATAGACTTGATACTAAATATTATACTATATTTAGTATCTCCCAATATAGTCAGAAAAAAAGAGGTAGTAATATTATGGAAATTTTTTTTACCTACACCTAATATTTTACATACATACTGTGAAGGCAAATGAATGTTTTAGAAATTAATAAAATATATATTCTTATTAACTTCTGCTGGATATCTGATATAGATGTTAAACACTTAAGCATCAACTAGAGCAGATAATACAACTCTAGAAAGGTAGCAGCATATTGGCGGGTGATTAGGATCATAGGTTCATAGGTAAGTACTAGGCTATCTGCCCAAGGGCATTTATAAGCCTAGCCAGAGTGTGTTGGCTTTCACCACCCCCCCTTAGATTAGTTCCCTGTGCCTCTGACCAGCAGAGCCATTAGTTCCCTGTGCTTCTATCCAGCAGAGCCACTGCAGTGATCCCCGGGGTAAATTCTCTGTTTCTCATCCACCCGTCAAGGTTTCTCTTGAAGAGTGCTAGTGAGGGGCTCTGCCTGATGTATATTGGAATCTTGTTCCAAAGCATGGGGAGTCCCTGGGTCAGGAATCTATCCATCCAGCACGTCCTATTTATCGTTATGGTAAGGTTTATATCCCTAGGGCATGTGGCTCTCAGGGATTTGTTTTTTTTAGGTGGAGCATATCCATCAATTCTGGGTTGGACATGGCCTTGTATGTCAAGCAGAGATCACCTCTGAGTAAGCGGTATGCAACCGAGTACAGCTGGAGTTTCTTTAGTCGGGCTGAATAGGTCATCTTTTTGAGGCCAGTAATCCTCTTGGTGAGGTAATTTTGTGGTCTTTCCAGCTATTGCAGGTGTCTTGTAAGGTACATCCCAAATGGGACATTGTATTCTGTAATGGGTCTAATAAGTGATGAGTGGAGAGGCACAATAACCTCCTTTGTTCTGGATGAGAACCCTTTTGAGATTAGGAGGGCCACATAGAAGGATTTTCTAACCACCCTGGCAATATGATTGTCAAAGGAGAGATTGCTATCTACTTGGGACCCCAGATCCCTTATTACTTTTTCTGTATTTAGGGGACTACCACCTATGTGGTAGTTTGTGGGTACTTTGTTTTTTCCAAAGGGGATGACTATGCTCTTTTTGGCATTCAGCTTGAGGCCATGATTTTGACACCAGGTATCCATCTCAGTGAGACCCTTCTGGAGAGAGTCTGTATCAGCAGGAGAATCAATTATGGCCCTTATTTTGCAGTCATCTGCAAACTTGGTCAGCCAAAGTCCTCCTGTGCTTGTCTGTACCTCTGAGAAGTATATACCGAGCAGGAGGGGTCCTAGGACTGAGCCATGGTGGTTGCCACTTGTAACCGGTTTAGAGTCGGACCTAGACTCTGCAACTCTCACCGTGTGGGTTCTGTCCATGAGCCAATTTGCAACCCATCCCGTGATGTAGGGGTTAATGTTTAGGTTGGTAAGTTTGTCTATAATACCAGAATGGGGAATGGTGTCGAAAGCCTTTGCGAGGTCTAGGTAGGCTGTGTGTAGGCTGTGATGTTTGCTCTGAGAGTATTGATGGGGAAGTATAGAGAAGGTCAGAAGGATTTGCACTGTGTATTTGCGGACTTAGAGAAAGAATATGATATGGTGCCTAGAGAGGAGTTGTGGTATTGTATGAGGAAGTCAGGAGTGGTAGAGAAGTATGTAAGAGTGGTACAGGGTATGTACGAGGGTAGTATGGCAATGGTGAGGTCTGCAGTGGGAGTGATGCATGTGTTTAAGATGCAGGTGGGATTACATCAAGGATCAAGTCTGAGCCCTTTCTTATTTGCAGAGGTGGAGATATGCTCTAGAGAGGAGAGGAATGAAGGTCAGTAGGACTAAGACAGAATATATGTGTGTGAATGAGAGGGAGGATAGAGGAATGGTGAGGATGCAGGGAGTAGAGGTGGCGAAGGTGGATGAGTTTAAATACTTGGAATCAACAGTTCAGAGTAATGGCGAGTGTGGAAGAGAGGTGAAGAAGAGAGTACAGGCAGGGTGGAGTGGGTGGAGAAGAGTGTTAGGAGTGATTTGTGACAGATGAGTACCAGTAAGAGTGAAAGGGTAGATCTACAAGAGGGTAGTGAGATTAGCTATGTTATATGGGTTGGAGACAGTGGCATTGACAAAAAGGCAGAAGTCAGAGCTGGACATGGCAGAGTTAAAGATGTTAAGATTTGCACTGGGTGTAACAAAGGTGGACAGGATTAGGAATAAGTATATTACAGAGTCAGCCCAGGTTAGACAGTTTAGAGACAAAGCCAGAGAGGCAAGATTGCACTGGTTTGGACATGTGCTGAAGAGGGATGCTGGGTATATTGTGAAATGGATGCTAAGGATGGAGCTGACAGGTAAGAGGGAAAGAGTAAGGCCTAAGATAAGTTTTATGGAGATGGTGAGAGAGGGCATACAGGTTTTTGGTGTGACAGAGCAAGATGCAGAGGACAGGAAGAAATGGAAACGGATGATCCACCGGGGTGACCCCTAAACAGCAACAGCTGAAAGAAAAAGAAGATCAATAATAAAAGCAATCCGTTTGTGGACAAATAAAACTTACAATGTTAAATGGAAAGAGTTACTAGAAAACATATGTATGAAAACAAATCCGATAACATACATATAACAAAATATAGTTATGAATAATATTTTTGGATACTAACAGATTTTATATTAGAACATAAAAACATTATAATTAATGATTTTATGTTTATTTAATGCTAACTAACTTCAGAAATTTTATCTATAAAGACCCAAGGTATAAGGCATGATTTTTTTTTTATTATTCTCTATAACATATACTCAAAACAATATATGTACTTTTAACATGTATAAAATGAATAAATATAAGGAGAATAACTTGCTATATTGGTATCAGCTAATAGCTGGAGAAAAATGACAAGCAAATGACTGTATAACTGTTAAATTTAATCTAAGCAATGAAATGGGGTTAGATATTCAAATGTGTAGGCTATCAATAGGAAACACAAACAGAAATGAAATACCAAAATTCATTGATCTTCTAATTATTTTGGCACATCAAGAAGTTTTGGGGAAAGGGTAGTTATCAAGAATATACAAAATAGTTAAAAATGCAGCAGAATATTTTAATGAAAGTTATTGGGATTATTTCAAACCTATAAAATTACTTTTATCCACGTGAAGACGATTAAAAAAATATGTTGTCACCCTCAAAACAAATTACATCTTCTATAAAGTGGAGATTGCTTACATGGAAATTTATACATGAAGCATTTATAACTTCACACAGAATAAAATTAATGTATAAGAAAAGAAAATAGACTGCTGGAGATGTAAGACAAATATCAAAGCAGATGGCAGCATATGTTTTTTGATTGTAAAGTTATTAAAACATTTTGGGATAAAATAAAATTTTTATAGGCCTTATTTACTGACAAAATTCATCCTAAATAACTCATTAATTTTATTTAACACACCAGTACCACTTATTAGAACATCTGGATGAAATTTAAAGAACTGCTAAACAAAGGGAATGTCTTTAGGTCTGAGTTTATAGATGAAGGAAGCAAAGATTAAGGTGCAGGTGCACATTTTTTAATTGGAAGCCATTTTCCCATTGGAAGGACATTGCAGTGGTATTTTCATTTGAGGGCCAGGGAGATTAATCTATAGATACTGTTACCATGGCTCAGTTGGGGAGTCACATATTTCTTGGAAGTATTGTCTATGATTAGGATGATAGTATCCAGTTGTGGTATCAGAATGCCTCTTGCTGTGGCTACTTTGGTAAAAGGGGAGGGGAAGTTGGAGATAAGGACCAGAAAAGGTAATAGTTGATTTTTGATTTGGTGGCTGAGATATGATGTTGAAAGATTATGTTTTTGGTAAACCTGGTACCTAGGTAATAGAAGTAAGTGGTTGTTTCCAAGGGTATTTGGTTGGTAAGCTGAACTGCCCATTCACTGTGGATGGTGAACAGTGTTTGGTACTGAAAATTACAGATTTTGTCTTCCTGGCAGTAAGTGCAAGCTTATTTTTAAAAAGCCAGTTAAAGAGGGAAATGTCTTTTTTAAGTTCTATTTTGATGGCAGAGGAGGAAGGATTTATTCTGCTTATGTAATTATATTGAGATGTAGGCAACTAATACATAGGGAAAATGTAGAGGGGTTGAGATGGATCCTTCAGAAACTCTTTTGATTAAGGGAGAATAAGAAGTGAAGAAAGATCAAGTTTGGGCTAAAGTCTCTCAAGCCAAGAAAGTTGTTGAACCATGTAAGAGATCCTTGGCTTATTCCAGCTGAAATCCATGTTTAATAGAAGTTGATGGTCCACAAAGTCAGAGTTTTTTTCAGGTTAATGAAGACAGTATTTGTTAAAAATTGATAAGGATATATATATGTCTGTAATGGTAATAAAGCCAGCTCATAAGCCATGCTGATGTGGGGAAATATACTGCATTTTGATTTGTCTTTATTTTGGGTGAGGACGTTTTTTTTCAAAGAATTTGTATAGGGTTGCTAGGACTGAAACTGGCCAAAAGTTATCAGAGCTTCCAGGTTTGGGTAGCTTGGTCATGGGTTTTACTATTGCTTGTTTCTCTAGTGCGAGCATTGTATGGATACAGGTCACATAGTCAATAATTTTAGTGAACAAAAAAAGTGAAAAATGTTCACCAAAGCTACATTCACAGAACAATTCAACAATTTTGTTTTTGCAACTCTGAGGTTGCATTGCGTTTGCTGAAATTACGCTCGATGACACAACATGCTCTTGCATTGTATTGGTTGAGTAGAAAAAAGACTATACTAATAGAGAAGGAAGGAAAATGGGTCATCATGAATAGATGTAGATTTTAGATGACTTAGATTTTTCATTTTAGATGGATAGTGCTTCAGTTTATTGAATCCTAAACTCTTACACACTACTCTCCTATATCCCACATTACAAAACACTTCAGAAACATTCAAAGCTGAACTAAAAGAACATTTGATTTTGATTACTGATGGCAAATGCTAATGCTTCCAAGACAATGGCTACTTGTGTGTCTCCTATATAAACCAACATACCAGTGAATATTCATTTGTACTTAAATTCTAAAAATTTGAATACATCTTGATAGAACTCTGTACAGTACACTTTTTCTGTAAAATGTTGGTTTTAAATATTATTGTCTAAATTGACTGCATGCCTCTGTTAGCTACAATCATCACTGTGTTTTTGTCCTCTGGATTATGACCTATGGGCTTGGGTCGTGGTTGAGAAGTGTTTGTTGACCATTCCACTTACCTCCGTATTAGACACTAAATAAATAAATAAAAATGAGAACCCTGGATTTCTGCTTTCTAACTATCTCTGCAGCCAGCTTGGTTGAAAAAAAAAACATCTAGGGACAATGTAGCAATTGTCTCATGTTTACTGACAACGGTAGATGCATAAGCCTGACCAGTCTTGCCTGTAAGGCTGTGGAAAGGATCATTACAGAACTAACAAACAGGGATCTAGATAACCTACAGATTTTTGATCTAGCCCAATACAGAATCAGCAAGGCAGTTCATGCCTATGTAACCTAGTCAGCTTCATTGAAAAAGTCACCGAGTCAATGGATTGAAAGCAAATCAGTGTATACAGAATACCTGGACCTTGCAAAGGCATTGATCACCATTCCACACTCAGACATTTTAGGTAAACTCTGCTAACTAAATATTTATCTCAGTGTAACTCATTGGATAGTAACTTGGCTCACACATAGAACCCAGGAATTAAGGTGTGTGTACTAAGTGTGTACCTGGTCAGTTTGTCTGTTGCCTGAGCTGCTTACAGTCACATTGCATAGGGTGTGGTCATACCCTACGTACCCCACCTCCATACTACAGGCACCATTTTGCATTAGACTCTGACCTCTGGCCAAGGCAACATGAATTCTTCTGTGAAATCTCAGGATAGAACCCCCCAGCTGGTGTGTGAAGGAGGCAAAGCTGTTCCATCCCCTATTCTGCACCACATATACAAATGGCTGGAAGTTGTTGATGGTGGTATATTCTGTAGGATAGACATATGGACAAACCTGGCAAATGATATGCCAGAGCTCATGGATATCACCACAGTCATTTAAGCAGCCACACCAACTGCCTCATTGAGTGGCAGAAGTGAAGGAGAGATTACCAGAGTTCTTCAGTGAGTATGTCTTCATTACTACAATAATATTAACATATGCCAGAATGTCATAGCTATGGGTACACTTTCTGAGGTAATGACAACTTTGCAGTTTGTCTGTTTAAAGTATTTACCAGTCATTTAGTATGTAGATTTCAAAACAGTCCTATTTAAACCAAAATGTTGTTGATCAAAACTGGTGCTGTATTACAAACTTTGCAGTTTGTCCATTTCATCAGATAAACAGTTATGTAGGTATTGCTGATTAATGCTGATGTGTTGCCATGGCTCCATGTTTGTCCATTGAAACTGCTGTAGAGACAAACTATGTGGACAGCATCATTGATAAGCATACAATACATTTGATATCCCTATACCTAAGGACTTGCTCCATGTATTTTATGCTTATTACAATATTTTTGTCAATGTAAATAATTATCAGTTTATTGAAAGCTTTCTACCACTTCACAGCTTTAGTATTCTAATGGCATCATGAATGGATGAGGGGAAAGAAACCACTGCAATAGCAAACACACCTTTCTGCATTAGATGACCGATATGCAGTTAAGCATATGATACATTCCTATTAAATGAATAAGCCACTGAAGAATTTTAATATGGGAAAGGGAACATTTCCATAAACAGATAGTCCTTACTCTGGTTAGTGGTATATTTGTATTGTTCTGTAAAGTAAATGGACACTGTATGAATAACCAAGTCACAATTTGCAAGGTGTAGTGTAGCAAGCAAACCATTTCATAAGACAGGTACATATTTCTGTAATTCAAACTATCTTTGGTGAAGGACAAGTTGCTTTTATTTCTGATCCCTCATGGACTGAATACTTCTGTAAAATAATTACAATAAACAAATGATGGTACTTAAAGAATATATACAATGAAGAACACACATGCCCTGGATGAGATTGATCTTTTCTTTCTACACCTTATCTTAACTTAAACAGTAGGAGTAGCTAAGACTGCAGTGAAGTAACGAAATTAAGTTGTGGAAGCCATGGGATTATAAATGGTTTGAGGTGAATTTTAGAGCTTTTCCCCAAACTCAGAAAATGACCTTAACAACTTTCACTATGGAAAGAAATTCAGTCTTATATTCTTTCAAAGAAGAAATAAGTTGTGCCCAAGCATTAATGTTCAGAGTTGACAAAAATAGTATTTCCCAATAAATGGAGATGACAAATGCTTACAAGGACACAAAGAGGCATATCTGGAAATACTTGGAAATGCTGTCTGCCTCTCCATCCAACAATGACAGAAATAGTCTCTTCCTGTGTGCACTCACTCTTTTGTTTTAAACTCACCACTTGTGTGTTTCCACAACTTCTGCCTCTTCACCATTTATTCATCCTCTGTCTTCTCTTCCATTTGTGAAACCAACTTACTGTGTGATCATCCACCCCTGTCTGTCTACTTTGTTTCCATGTTATTATCACTAACCTTATTTCTTTCCTGCTTATCATTTGAAAAAAGAGAGCTCAACCCCTACCATAAAATCACCATCCTCTCTCACCTAGTTGACACAACTCCCTTATGTCATCTTATTGTGTTCTTCTTGTCTGTTCTCTCCCTATTTTCCAAGTGTCCTATCAATTCTATTCCCATATGTATAAAACAGTAAGCTGATGTCCAACGAAGGACATGTGCAGAGTCCTCACCATCAAGTCTACATTTGCATTGTTATGTAAAATGCAGGGCACACAACGTACTCAGTGTCAAAGTATGAGAACTCATGCACAGAGTTCAGGGAGCAGTTATACACACGTGCAAAAGATACACAGATTCCTGGGTAATTCTTAGCCAGCTTTTCACAGTTCCCATAGTTTACATGGGTAGTTTTTCACTTATGTGAAAAACAGTGCCACTTGTTTGTACATACTGCGTTTGCATAAAGGCATACAAGCAAAGGGGTGCTTTTTGCCCAATTGAAGAGTGCAGTACAGGACTATTAATGTAATCCTAAAAGTCATATCCTATGTCCCAGGTTATATTTAGTGGTCAAATGTATAATCACAGCACCAATGTTTGTGGCTCTGAAAATGCTTTTCACATTTTAAGTGACATTACATATAAAATGACTATTTAATGTCGAGTTCTTCAGTAACTCATTCCAGCAGATTATTAATTTCTTTTCTTATGGCATATTTATAATAACTCTAGAGCAATAATATTCTATATTATTGTTTCTAACAGCAGGTATACAAGATGTTTTAGGACCTGTTCTGTTTTCACTCATAGTAAAACATTTGCCACCTTAACTAAAGAGATATCACCTAACTCTGTATGTGAATGATTTATGAACTTTGGACATGGGCATACAATCTCATGATATGCAAAAGAACATGCAAAATGATTTTTCATAATTCATAAAAAACAAATAGTTTATTCCGACAAAATGAATAATGTGCTATTTGCCAATGTGCTAACATTAGCTAGTATCTCACCAGCAAGAGTTGATAACTAAATCAGCTTGTCCTAAAAATAGCTAGCGTAGATGATCCCATTTTATCCCATCCATCTAGTTATACTGATGATAATATAGCCATCTCAAAGATCCAATCTGGCAGCTCCAACAAGTCCTCAGAACTCCTTCCATATTTCAGCAATGCGCCTATCCTTAATCCTGCTTCCAATCTCATTTGCTGCTAAAAAAAGGAGGATTATGATCATGGCACTTAGCTAACTGTCTTAACAGTACTCTTTTCTGCCTAGTTACCTAGACTTTTTACAACCCTTTTCCACAATTTTTACATACTTTAGAATTTTTTAATATTTACTATAGTTTTATTTTCAAAATGACAAAAAAAGCTTAATTCTTCCCCAGCTTCTTCCACGAGTGATGGTATGGAGTTCTACTTGCTTCTCTCATTTCCTTTGCTAGTTTAATATTTGTACTCAACTTAAGAATATCCTTTATTGATTTGATAATGTTTTTATTTCTGTTATCTCTGTTCAGTTATTCACTGTTTCTGGCTATTTACAGTTAGAATCAACATTTTGATTCTGTATGGAGTCCTACTTACTTCTCTCATTTCCTTTGGTAATTTAATATTTGTATTCAACTGAAGGTCATCCTTTATTGATATGATCGATTATTTATTTTGCCTCTGTTCTGTTATTTACTGTTTCTGGCTATTTACAGTTAGAATCAACACTTTTTTCAATTTAGACTAGTGTTTGTTGAAGCCTCACATAATCCAAGTAGTGCTTTGTTACTTGTCATGTTTTTGAGTTTTCTGTTGGTTTCATTCTCTTTTTACTACCCTTATTTGAATATGGAGAAGGGCTTCAAAACTGTGGCAAGAAGATTCTGCCCCAAGGCTTCCATAATCCCTGCATAGTATGCCTAAGGCCAGAATACCTTTTGTTGGCTTGTAAAATATGCAAGAGCTTTGGTCTTCATTCCTAGTCTATGCTTACCCATCAGACAACATTTTTATCGAACGGCTGTTCCACATTTGGAAGGAAGCAGACCTTCAAGAATTAATTTATTCTTACATTCCTGTAGAGCAATCTTAGAGTTGGCATATAACCCACCAAGGTGAGGGGGTGAGTCCCCACAATCCCTCTAACTATATATACCAACTCCAAGATCACACTATAGTGGGGAAAAGGGCACATTTATAAAAGGGTTTGTTTAGTTTATGTTATGCACTATGGCACTTCTTTGCTGTTGGCCAGCTATTACACTTTGATGAATTTCCTTAAGATGGTTTACCTGTTCAATAAAAATGATATTTGAAGGTTGGTGTTCGTGGAATAGCTGTTCAATAACAATGTCTTTCAATGGGTAAACATAGACCCCCTCATTCCTTGCTGGAATGTAAACTAAGTTAATTCTTGAAGGTCTGCTTCCCCCCAAAGAGGACAAAAATAAAGATAAGAATAATGATGATAACGAGATAAAGATAAGAATAACGATAATGAGAGAGAGATCGGAGAGACAAGAAAGAAGCAAATGGTGCTTCTTTGGCATTGAAGGTTCCTCAAACGGTCCCTCTCCAGCTGCTGTTGGTACCACCTACTTCATTCTTCCCAGTGACAGGCAGCTCCCTCACAGAGACTATTTTAATACCAACAGGTCTCCCAAGAAGATTCCCAGTGCACATTCCTCAGAGAGAGAACTCTCCAAATGTATCTTCTTCATCTTCATCTCTTAGCTTTACTACATCTGAAATGGACCGGGATGATGGGCACCATTTTAAAGGCTTAGATTGAAATGGGTGCCATCCCATCCTCCTCTGTTTTTTGGATGGATCAAAGTTGCCCACTTTCCCTTCTTAAAGCTTCTCTTCCAGTCCCAGTTTTGTCACCGATGGCCTCAGAATCAGTGTCTCTCCCACAACCTGTAACTCTGGAACTAATTTGCTTGGAGGCCTTAGTCCTGACATCTTTGAACCCAACTCATGGGATACAAAGCCCCACAGGGTTGATGGAATGTCGAAGGCAGACCCTTGATGTTGAGTCTTTATCATTGTCTTCAGTTCCAGTTTGATTGGTGTCATTATTCATGACAGAGTCCTTGGTGTTCAAGGTCTTAACACTGATCTTGATGTTGGAGCCTTCTGAATCATTGGTGTCAGTGCCCCCCCAGCCTCATTGCCACTGATGTCCAATTCTTTGGGAATTGATACAGCACTATCTCAGAGTTCTCAGGCTCAGCAGATTGAGTCTCATTCCTCACTTGTGGTCTGTTAATCCTTCTGTAGCACAACATATCTTCTGCTGCTGGGGGCCTGCCTTCCTGCATTCTCTTCGCTTACCCATTCAGTACTAAATTCAGCAACTTCTTTGCCCTGATCCCTCCAAAGGGGCAGTCTTTGAGGGATGTATTGGTCTGTCAGTGGCCTGCCAGACTCCTCTATGCCTTTCCTCTTTTCCCCTTGATCAGAAAGCCTCCATTTACAAAGTTACAGTGATTCTCATTGCACCATTCTAGCCCAGGCAAATATGGTTCCCCTTGCTGAGGCCTAATTTGATGATGCAAACATGGCTTTGTTATCCCCAGTTGGATCTATTTTCCCACCTCTTTGGCAAGCCTCATCTGGACAGTATGGTAACATGTGTTATATCTTCTATAAGATTCTTCATTGCTGAGCAAGATCTACTTACAAAAATGTAATAATCACTACCCCTCACATATCTGCTTTCATATTATACAAATCTCTTGCAAAAAGCTCTAGTTAGACTATATACTTTTATTATGTTCACAAATATAAACACCATCACTGGTATTTATTTTATTTATTTGACATTTGTTAACTGGGTTGGTCCAACTTGTCTGCAGAGCCCTTTTTCAGTGGAGACCCGAGGAGAAAGGCTCCACAGATAGATACTTACAAAAACAACATGTCATACATATTAACATACAAATGTATACAACAGGTAAAAGAAAACACAACTTATAAATGAACATGTTAGAATACAGAAGTAATATTGAGGTTTCAAACAGCCACGGTACATATTAACTATATAATATATAAAAAAGTTAGGTTCCATCTAAGAATTGCCAACAGAGGGATATGTTAGATGTTAACAAGTGTCAAGTTATTACCTATCACAGAGTGACATGCTCTTCTGCTGACCACATTCATTCACAAACTGCTGAGTGATGCTTACTACCAACCTTCAGTGCCAAAAACTATGAATATAAAGTCGCTACTATCCACTTTGGAGTCAAAATATAAACTCTCTCACATTAGCTAGACTGAGATTTCTACTTGGTACTATGATATCAGCGTTCTGTAAAATAGCTCTAACATGGTGGAATAACTGCTCCTAACTGCTGCATGAGAACCTACAAAAACTTGCGTATTGTTGATGTTTTGATACTGGTAAAACTTTCCTTCTTCACCACATCATTGCTTTACTAATCTGTTAATTCCAAGTGAAACATCTTATACTTTTCACTGTTCAGTATAGCCTTGAGCTTAGTAACTTCAAACAAAATATTCTTTATTCTTTCATTTGCACTCAGTAATCTTTATCAGGTTTTTATGCATGTTTATCCTGTACTATGATGAGTGCAGAGTCATCAGATATTTATTCTGTTGGGTTTCTCTGATGATGGTTCATAGAAAACTATGCACTTTAGTGTGCAAGCCAGAGGAGCACTGAAGTGTTTATTTTTACTTTCCTCATTGTTGAGTGACCATGAAGGACCTATGTTTCAATGAATATATGTATATATCAGGTAAAAAAATAGCTGCTATATTTAGTGTCTCGATAATAGCAATAACATTTGTTAGTTAAAAAATGGCAAGACACCTTGGCAGAGCAACTGTCACTATTCCAGTTTCAGTTCTTTACTTACAGTTAATGGAAAGCAAATTTGATATAAGCGCCTCAGATAGTTGAAGGTAACCAACCAAATTGATAGCCAAAAACAAGTTTATGTTGAACAATAACTGTCTGTTACGATAACAGTTGTTAAAGTTTCACGTCTTCTGCAAATAGTTTGTTGTAAAATAGTGAGCGAAACACACTGACTGTTTAAATCCCAGTTAATGTTGAATGGTTTCATATGCTTGAGTTTGCTTAGCACAGCTATTTTTATTTGGCATAAGTTTAATTGTAGGCTTTGATCTTGTTTTATAAAATCTTTAAAAAACGCTTATTTGATGTTATCTTAAACAATTAATTCTAGCACATGAGTGAGTGTTTAAATTTAGAATGAAAGTATGACATTCATGTTCATATTTATATTTTTTATTATTATATAATTGATTTTAAGTGGTATATGTTGAACTGATCACAGTCGACTAACTTTATACTTTGTATTTTATATACATTTTTTATATAGTTAGTGTTGCTTTAAATGTTTAAATGTGAGTTAAGCACAAGGGAAGTGATGTCACACAGACCTAAAGTATATATATATATATATATATATATATATATATATATATATATATATATATATATATATATATGTGTGTTAAAAGTTTGGCCTGAGGAAGCCTATAAGGTGAAAGTGGTTGCCAGTTTCTTTGTCAATAAAGTGTTCGTGTTCATAAGACTACATCATTGTGGTCCTTTCAAAAGAGTATTCTGGACAGCTGTTTCCACTTGTAATGAGGTGAAGGCCGAATTTCAACACATAATAGATTGTGCTGTTTTATTGTGGAACAAGTTTCTGTTTGGTGAGGTGAAGACCAACCTGTTAATTCAAGAAAATTTACTGGGATTTAAACAGCTAGTGTGTTTCGCTGACTATTTTACAGCAAACTGTTTGCAGAAGACGTGAAACTTTAACAACTGTTATCTTAACAGACAGTTATTGTTCAACATAAACTTGTTTTGGCTATCAATTTGGATGGTTACCTTCAACTATCTGAGGTACTTATATCGAATTTGCTTTCCATTAACTGTAAGTAAAACACTGAAACTGGAATAGTGACAGTTGCTCTGCCAATGTATGTATATCTGGATGTAGAAAATGAAATAACAAACTTTAACATATGAACCTGACAGTTTAAAATTTTGAAAATCAAAGTTGCAGAAGTATGCACTTTTTTCCCCATACTTAGCAATGGCCTTCCCAGCCTTATCAGAAGGAGTAGGATTGGAATTAACTAAATGCTTAGCAGCAGTAAGGTTCCCTAACTCTCTAGCTGCTTGGTTATGTTTGGGAAGAGTGTATAAAAATATAAAAGAGTTAAGAACTTAATACATATTGTTTGCCTCTTTAGGGTGAGCTGGCTGACTATCAGAAAATTTCAGGCAGTAATATAAACATCCCCCAAAGTTGAAAGAACTGGAGGAATGAAGGTTCCTGGTGTAAAGACCTAAGTGCATGCATGATCTGGCAGATCCTGGCTCCAGATAGACAGGTTACTGTGGTCTTCTCCTTGTTTTGCCTGATAAGGGGGGACATCAGTATGTCTCACAATGGAATCCCCAATAACTGGAATGTTTGATTGTGTGGTCTGTTGCCTTATGGGCTTGGAAGCTGGGTTACTATGATTTTCAGAGTTGTGTTGTGTGAGGTACTGTCTTTTTTGAGTGTGCACAGGGCCACTGAGAGATGCTTTTAGGACGTCTTGGAGGCTTGGGTACATTACAAGTAAGTACCTCCACATATGCAGGTCTATGTGTTTGTTGCGTAGTGTTGGTAGTGGGTATTTTAGGTGTAATACTAACAACCTGATTTGCATTTTTCATGTGTGTATGTGAGAGCTTTGTCTCCAATAACATTGTGTATCTACAGCTCTCACACATTGTTCTAAAATTAAATGTCAGTGAATATGAAGCAGTTAGTACAATGCCTTAGGATGTCCATATCCACCAGGCCAGAAACAGAGATTACAGGGAAGCACTTATCCACTCTGCCACATCCTTAGTAGATGGGAAGGAGTAGGGGAGAGTCACTTGAAGGTCAAAGTGAGTGTGTTTTGTAGTATACTAATAGATGATCTGTAGTGAAGCTGCTCTCTGCACAAACTAGCAGCTCTTTGAGAAGCTGTGAATGGTGGGAGACTATGGAGAGCTATTCCTATAGAGGATTTTAAACTGGAGAGGTTTGCTTATGTTCAAGGCATGGGCAACTACTTTTGCACAATGTGCAAACTTTAGGCTTTTATACCAGCAAGATGAAAGACTTTTACACAGTTAAGCCCTCAGGCCAATCAGATAATCATACAATAAGCCTTCCACCAGCAGTTACCAACTTGGATAGGTTGAATCTGCCCTCTGCACCCACTAGAGTGTAAAAAATACCCTCTTAATGTAAAAATTGGTTTTGAGCTCAAGTGCAGTAACAAATGCTTTACAACAAAAGACAGAATTCCTGCAGTATCAGGAATACTTGGAAATAATTCACAAACTCTGTGAAATGTTCACAAATACAGAAAACAAGTGTGCAAATATAGGAGAACATCTACAAACACGGAAAAACACTTTGCAAAATTTAGAAATAATTTGGCAAACTCAAACAGTCATTACTCTCCACAAAGGAGGAGCCACTACAGACTCTGGGAACTATCGCCCCATTAGCCTGATGAGTCTGATATGAAAAGCTATGGAATGCGTCATCATGGACCTAATGAACAAGGATATAGGGAATCCCACACAGTTTGGTTTTGTGAAGGGTAGATCATGCCTGCTCAACTTGGTCGACTTCTTTGAGTCAGTCACCAGAGCTGTGGATGAAGGCAAGGGGGTTCATACAGCTTACCTTGATCTGACTAAGGCCTTTGATACCATTTCCCACTCAGGAATCAAAGAAAAACTCACTAAGCTAGGCATCAATCCCTATATCACTAGGTGGGTTGCAAACTGACTCACAGATATAACCCACAATGTGAAAGTGACTGACTCCAAGTCAGACAGCCAACCTGTCATGAGTGGAGTTCCACAGGGTTCGGTCCTGGGTCCTCTCCTGTTTGGTATCTACAAGTCCAGGCCAACACGAAGGGACCCTGGCTGACAATGTTCGTAGACGATTGCAAGTTGGGAGCTATTATTAACTCCCCAAGTGATGTTGACATCCTACAGAAAGGCCTCACTGAGACCAATGACTGATGTCAGAACCATGGCCTTAAGAGCAATGCCAAAAAATGTTTTGTCATCCCCTTTGGGAAAAACCTGGTTGCCATGAATTACCACATCTATGGTAGTCCACTGAACACAGAAGGAGTTATAAGAGATCTGGGAACACAGGTTGACAGCAACCTCCATTTTGACCAACACATTGCCACTGTGGTCAGAAAGTCCTTCTATGTAGCAGATCTCATTACTAAGGGTTTTGTATCCAGGAAGAATGAGGTTATTGTCTCCCTCTACTCTTCCTTCATTAGGCCAATCATCGAGTCCAATCCCCCATTTGGCATGTACATCACTAGACACCTGCAACAACTGGAGAGGCTGCAAAAGTATCTCACAAAGAGGATCCTAGGCCTTAAATACTTGTCCTATATGGACAAACTCAAAAAACTCCAACTATTATCTGTCTCATATCACCTACTTAGAAGCAATCTCTGCTTGACTTACAAATCCATGTTTGACCCAGCTCTGTTAGAAATGCTATATCTAAAGAAATTGCAATCCCTCCACTCCACACACTCCAGAGACCACAACCTAATTACCACAATCAACAAAACAAGCTGGAGGGACAGGTTCATAACCCAGAGACTGTCCATGCTATAGAATAGAGTTCCCATACATGTCAAAAAGTGTACCTCACTGGCCCTCTTCAAGAGAAATCTTGATGAGTGGATGGGAAATTGAAAATTCACCCCAGGGATCACTCCAGTGTCTCTACTCGACAGAGGCACTAGGAACTAAGGTCGGGTGGCACGATGCCTGGGTAATCCTATGGGCTAGGCTTGTAAAGGCTCCAGGGCCATTGGTCTAGTACGCACCTATGAACCTATGAACCTATAACAGCTTTTGCAGCATCAGAGGAGGTTAAGAAATTTCAGAAAATTGATAAAACAACCTAAGACAAGTACATTAACAAACAGATGACATTTCTTTAACAAGTGCAGGGTGACAAACAGTGATACATGGTCCCATCCTGACTAAACCCACCTTCATTCTCTCTATCAAGTACCCTGTCTCTCTTACCTTTCTTATCCCTTGTCTCTTTTTCTGTCTTTCTTTTACACCAACTACTGTTCCTCCAGCTAACCTATATCCTTAATCCTCTCCTATTAATACCCCCTCCTTACCCACCTCAACTCCTTACTTATCTAATGTATCTCAGCCTCTTCACTATCAGAATGTTTTTTGTCTTTCTTGATTATTTTTGTTTGTACCCTTCTACCTTCTCCACTGTTTTCTATTCCTGCTCTTGTGATATCCAACCTCACTTATCTCAACATACATACTGAACCTATGTGCATTATCATTGCTCTTGTATCACCAACTATTATGTGTTAACGTGTCTTTCACTTATGTACAATAATATAACTTCTAAAGTATATGAATTTATTTACTATTGGTATCTCAATATTACCTGCAACATAATGTTTAAAATTGTATTTATTTTTTACTGTTTTTCATTGTAAAATGTATTTTATGTGGACCTTTTCTCACTGGGCCTCCACTGAAAATAGGACTTGTGCCCAGTCAGACTTTCCCAGTAAACAAAAGACAACTAAATAAATAAATAAATAGGTCTCATCTGTCTTCTCAATCTCAGATTATGGATATTTACTTGTATGTGCTCTGCTCAATTTAATGTCAACATTAGAACGTTCAGTCAATGTGATGAAGCATGTTCTAAAATCTGTGCAGTCCTTTCCTTTCTTTTGTTCTGGTACTGCTGTAAATCACAACTTGTCTCTGCTTAACTTACCCTTGAGTTCCACCAGTTTCTGTGCCATCCATTCATATTTTAATTATTGCTTCACCATTTTTGCTTTTTTCTCAATTTCAGCAGTTTGCATACCATTTTTTCCTCTAAATGCCTGGTTAAAATATATATATTTTTATTGCTTTCTGTTATTTGTTTCTATAACATTCCATCAGAGAACCACTTATCTTAAAAATGTCAGAGTGCAATTGGTTCAAATTTCCTCTTCTTTGTTTATCTTCTGGATCTCATAAACACTTTCCCCTGGATTCTCTATGCCTTGCACGGCATGCAAGATCGGTGCAGGAGCTCAAGCAGGCAATATGTCTGCCATGCGATCCAGGAATAGCCTGCAGGGGCGTGCAGGAGCGCTCCTGCACTAATCCTGCATGGGCGAAGCCCTTGTATGCAAATCACCTCATTTGCAGGTGACATCTATACAAATTAAAGGACAACTGCGCCCTCAGACTCAAAAAACATATTAATTTTATCATGGTTTGATGTTTCCTACATTTTAATAGCACTCTGAGACTATTTTGAGTTTTTTAGATATTTTTAGATGCAATTTCTGACTCTGACCACATGGGGTCTGGCATATTGAAAAAATTCAGACTGTTTACTCTGCCTCTAAGTATCCCAGAATGCATTATTTGTCTCCAAAAAATTGCATCAGATCTGCCACGTTTTGCCTTAAGCTACTGTCACTTCATTGACTTAACAGGCATTCACTGCAGTCTTAAAATTCCCTACTTTTGGTTAAAATGTTATCCTTTTTCAATGAACACTTAAAACACAAGCAATGCAAATGCTACAGAACAGAACTGAAAGGTGCATTTTCTAGCTCTTTCATCTTAGAAATGCTAAATTGCTTTCTTTTATGAAGGCTGAAATCTAGCTCTTCAAGGAATCTCCCCTCCCACTTCACACCTACCTTCCCTAGCTGACAAAGAGCCAAGGGTAATTTGACCCATTATCTGCATGTGATTGACAGCTTGTCACAGCAGGTGACCAGAGTAATGCACTGTTTGCTTGTCAGCCTTTTCCTCCTTACAGTGGGAGACTTTGTTTGTTGCACTACTCCTGTCAAATTTAAAACCAAGCTACATAGCACTGGCAGTAATCCCTGCTTTGCAAAGCAGTCTGCCACTTATTTTCCCTTCCTGTTTAAATAGCTAACAAATGATGCACTATAAAAGACTTGCATGACAGCACCCACATGCTTTTTTGAGTCAATATTTAAAAAAAATTATGGTAGTGCATACACACGCATGACACATAAGCAGACACACACACTGCTTTACTTCTACAATGATTTAGATTTTTACATTTTATAGCAGTGTACTAACCAAGCAGAGAAATCTGGTTCAAAAGCAAGGATAAATTGATCCTGAAATACCTATGAACCTCAGCGCAAGAAATTAGGACAAAGCCATACATAGAAGTGGGACAAAGGCACAAACGGAAAAGCGCAGTCCGGGTCTGAACTGTCTGCAAACAGCTACAGTTAACTTTGAGTATGTGTCTACCTGTTTGAGCCAATATTCATTTTCCTCTGGAGAGCACTCTGCTTTGGCTTGTAAACAGCCCCCACCACACACACACACACACACACACACACACACACACACACACACACACACACACACACACACACACACATTCCACTTTCTCTTATTCCCTTCTGTTAGCAAATAGTAACCGCCATAACTCATCAATACTGTGTGTTTGTAAATTTAAACTATAACCACAGTAGCCTACTGATACAAGGTTATCCTGTTTTTCCACCTGAGAAATTAAGAAATGACTTAGTTTCAGAGCAGTCCTTGGTCAATTGTGATTGTTTCTTAACACATACTTGCCTTTGCTTTGTGATTGTTTCCAGCCCCCTCATATGAGCAACTACCAGGGTCTCTACCCGCTTTGCTCCCCACCCTGCCCCCCTATTCCCTCCCGCCCCAGGTGGTCCCACCTTTATTGGACTCAAAACCCCTCCCATCTTTCCAATAGCCAACCACAGCGCTAACCCAACACTACCTCCTCCATCTTCCCACTACCATCACACCTCCTCAACTAACATGTACCAGCATATCTTACCTATGCTCACTGCATGCACTCTCCTTGCACATCTTACATCCTACCAAAGCTCCATCATTCCCCCACTCAACCCACTGTACTACTACTCACACCACCACTCATGTCTCACCCACACTCAATTCCCCTCCCACCAGCTCAAGAACCATCCCTATGCACCCCCCACATATTCTACCAACTATATTACTCAAACATAAAGCAGCCCTACAACTTAACATAGAAACCCTCCCACCATACCTAGTACCCACAGAGCACAATCATAAAGTTTCCCTTATAAACAAACACATTCAAAAACTGAGAAAACTAATAATCTCATGCATATCAAAACTAGCCCTAAGTGGAGACATCCACCTCAACCAATTACGCCATAGCAATTCACCCTCCACTCTGCAAAATACTAGAGAGACGATACACTCTCAGGTCTCAGACTACCTCCTTACTAACAACCTCCTTTCCAGTACTCAGCATGGTTTCCGACCAAACCATAGCACCACCACTGCCTTACTCTCCTTTACTAACACTATCCTTCAGCATAAAAACAATGGCTATCTCTCCTCTGCTACTTTCCTAGACCTATCTAAAGCAATTGACATGGTCCCACACAAATAACTTATCTCTGTCCTCAATAACCTATCCTTCTCACAATCAGTTACCAACTGGTTTCAGATTTACCTGTCTGACCGCCAACAATCCGTTGTATGGCAGAATGACATCTCCCCAACTACCTGTCTCCATAGGGGTTCCCCAAGGATCCATTCTTGGACCCCTACTCTTCTCTGTTTACACCAATAATCTAGCCTCTGCCACCAAACATGGCACACTCATACAATATGCAGATGACTCAACCATCATCTGCTTAGCCCAGTCCCTACCGAAACTGCAAAAAGTCACACAGAAATCCTTTTCCTGTGTTGAAACATGGTTATCCGATGCCCAATTAATACTCAACCCAAACAAAACTAAACTACTCATCTTCCAACCCACTAAACATACTCAAAACAACTCTCACTTTAACATCACAGCAAAAGACAACACCACTATATACCCAACTGAACACACCAAATTGCTAGGAGTGGAAACAGAAAATAAACTAATATTTGACATTCACATATCCATGACCATAAAAAAAGTCCACAAAAAACTAGGAGCGTTATACAGAAAAGAGCAATTTCTCACCAAAGCAGCAAAGATTTCAATAGCAAATTCCCACCTTATCTCCACCCTACTTTATGCCTCTCCAATATATACCAACCTAAGGAAATGTGGTCTAAACAAGCTAGAGACCTGCTACAACAAAAATCGCTAAATTCGCCACAGGGGCATCCTACTCTAGTCACCACTGTCTCTCACTTGCTGAACTGGGCTGGCTTGAACTCCCTCACCTGCTTCAGTGGTATCAACTCTCACTCGCCCACAAACTAGTAAACCATCCACTAAATGTCCCATCCCTCCAGAATCTACTCCAACCCTATTGCACCACCAGACCAATAAGATCCAGGAACAAAAATCACTTGCAGATCACTAAAGCCAATAACTCTGCTGGTGAAGCTCTATTCTCTTGCACCATAGCCAAATTATGGAACTCACTCCCACCCACAATTACCTCCATATCATCATGCACCCACTTCAAAACTTTACTAAAAGCGGAACTAAAAACATGCTGGCTATGCCCTTGCAACTCCCAGTCTAATATCATCCACCCCATCCAACCACTACCTTTCTTTCCACTCCACTAACTACCTTGATTATAGCAAGCTCAGATGCTCATAAGCCTAGTACTTATTATACAGCAGGAACTTCTCATTGTAACATTTGTTAATGTCTGTTATGTACTTCACAGATAAAGATTCTATTTGTTTACTGATGTACTATGTTCTTCATCTGTAAATATGTTGTAAGTAATTGCTATGTTAAATTGTTAATCACTATAATCCAATGTAACTACTGTCTATTTTACTGTGGAGCTTTTCTCCCCGGGCCTATGCTGAAAATAGACCTACGTCCAGTCGGACACTCCCGGTCAACAAATATAAATAAATAAATAGAAGTAGGATTATTGCTCCTACCAAATTAGGAAAGATTATGAAATAGTAGGTCTTGCATTAGTATGAATTTTCAAAAGGATATGAAATCTGAAACTTAAATGTCTGTCATTGATTTCATTCTTTAGTCTCTAACGATTTGGCAGCAATTGTCCCAAAAAAAAAAAAAAAAAAAAAAAAATTGATTCAAAAAGATAATAGCCACACAATACAGCTGGTAACCTGTCAAAGAAGGGGCTCCTTTTAATATTAGTACTGCTAACTTGAGCATCTGACAAAATAAAAAAAAACATGCATTTATGAAATGAAAGTTATCCCTAACTGGATTATTACAGTTAATGGTAAACCCTCCATGTTTTCTTCCAAAATAGCAATTTCTGGGGAGGGATTATTAGGGGAAGAGCAACATTTAGAGCCAAATTCAGGGACAGTTGAGAGGTTGGGATATGCCTAATTCTAAAAAAGCAATTTATTTGCATGTACCTAGCAACCTGTTAATGCAGAAAATCTGGAGGGACATCAAAACAGTACAAAAAAAATTGATCTTGTATAAACTGAGAGAGCTGATCAAATAACAGGTCTTGCTTTAGCATGCATTTTTCTGAAGGTTATGAAGGCTGAAATTTAGTGACTTTATTCCGAAAGAGTTTGACTGAAAACCACAAAAATTGAGACTAACAATCCAAAATAAGAAGCCTTGCTTGCAGTCACACACACTCTTGCCCCCTTGCTTGCAGTCACACACTTGCCCCTTGCTTGCAGTCACACACGCACACTATTGCCCTTGCCTGCAGTCACACACACACACTATTGCCCTTGCTTGCAGTCACACACACACACACACACCCATAATTGCCCCCTTGCTTGCAGTCACACACACACACACACACACACACACACACACACACACACACACACACACACACACATACCTTGCTTGCAGTCAGAATTTGGACATTGCAACAGCACTGAAACAGACATTCAAAGATAACACATGTAGCCAGTGGCAGTCTAAGTTTTACTTTCGGTTAGTGATATTTTAAAATTCTCAGACCCTTTGCACATGAGAAATGCACATTTTGTTGAATACACCTTCCTGATTGTATATAATTATATTCCTTGTACAATGCAGTCCAGTTTTAGTGGGTGTTTTATATTTACTGTTTCAAACATTTTTCCTGAAAACAGTGCTACAAAATGCATGCACCAATAATGACAATACTGCCCAATTCTGAATATTTCCATCACAAGTGTAGTCAAACTTCCAACAGTCCACCAGTATCAGTACACAATTTCTGAAGCAGTAAATGTCCTGTAAATAATTCCACATTAAAGTGATCTGTAACTAATGAAGCGGTTGCTGCAAGCCAAAAATTAGATAAGTCATGTCATCAACAAATAATGTCATAGTTTCCCTTTTTGAATAATTTACTTATCTTACACAAGAACAATAAGCTGGTAATACTGCAGTAGGGAATGGATGACAATCTTCACCAGAAAGGAGTGCATCATCCACCCCATTTGCAATGCAGTACAGTTTCACAAATGCATCTATGTGAGTAGAAACCACAGCCTTCTGCATCAAAAGCAAACAACCTGTTGTGATATTAGCAAAGCAAGCAGACATAAGCAGCACTAATAATTGTTGCAGCCCTGCATCTCAGCTCCCTGTAAAATCTACTCAATCAGTTGCATCTATGAACTTCACAGCACAAAAAATCTTGAAAGAGGCAAAATTTCCCCTTGCTTGTAGTCACACACACACACACACACACACACACACACACACACACACACACACACACACACACACACACACACACACACACACACACACACTTGGCCCCTTGCTTGCAGTCATACACACACTTGGCCCCTTGCTTGCAGTCACACACACACTTGGCCCCTTTGCTTGCAGCCACGCACACACTTGCCCCCTTGTTTTGCAGTTTCACACACTTGCCCCTTGCTTGCAGTCTCACACACACACTTGCCCCTTGCTTGTAGTCTCCACACACACTTGCCCCTTGCTTGCAGTCTCACACATTTGCCCCTTGCTTGCATTCTCACACATTTGCCCCATGCTTTCAGTCTCATACACACACTTGCCCCTTGCTTTCAGTCTCACACACACTTGCCCCTTGCTTTCAGTCACACACACACACATTGCCCTTGTTTGCGGTCAAACACACACAATTGCACACACACACACACACACACACACACACACACACACACACACACACACACACACACACACACTTGCACCTGCTTGCATGCACACACACACACACACACACACACACACACACACACACACACACACACACACACACACACACACACACACACTTGCCCTTGCTGTATCCTATGGACATTAGAAGGCTCCAGCTGAGGGCACTACAAAGTTACCTGTATTTTTAGCAACTTGCCCCTTGCTTGTAGTCTCACACATACACTTGCCCCCTTGCTTGTAGTCTCACACACACACTTGCCCCCTTGCTTGCAGTCTCACACATTTGCCCCCATGCTTGCAGTCTCACACACACACTTTCCCCCTTGCTTTCAGTCTCACACACACACTTGCCCCCTTGCTTTCAGTCTCTCACATACACTTAAGCCCTTGCTTTCAGTCTCACACACACACAATTGCCCCTTGCTTGCAGTCAAACACACACAATTGCCCCCTTGCTTGCGGTCAAACACACACACAACTGCCCCTTGCTTATGTGTCACACACACAATTGCCCCTGCTTTTAGGTCACATACACACACACACACTTGCCCGTTCCTTACATCCACACACACACACACACACACACACACACACACACACACACACACACACACACACACACTTGCTTGCTGTATCCTATGGACATTAGAAGGCCTCCAGCTGAGGGCACTATATAGGTTACCTGTATTTTTAGCAACGTGCCCCCTTGCTTGTAGTCTCACACACACACACACTTGCCTTGCTTGTAGTCTCACACACACTTGCCCTTGCTTGCAGTCTCACACATTTGCCCCTTGCTTGCAGTCTCACACATTTGCCCCATGCTTTCAGTCTCACACACACACACACACACACACTTGCCCTTGCTTTCAGTCTCACACACACACACACAATTGCCCCTTGCAGTCAAACACATACATTGCCCCTTGTTTAAAAATCTTGCAACACACACACAATTGCCCCGTGTCACACACACACAATTGCCCCTTGCTTTTAGGTCACATACACACACACACACACACACACACACACACACACACACACACACACACACACACACACAGGCAAACACTTGCTTGCATTCACACACACACACACACACACACACACACACACACACACACACACACACACACACACACACACACACACACTTGCCCCTTGCTGTATCCTATGGACATTAGAAGGCCTCCAGCTGAGGGCACTACATAGGTTACCTGTATTTTTTAGCAAGTTCCTCCTCCTCCTATTTTATTTCTTCTCACTCAGAGCCCCTACCATGATAGTGCTATCCCTGGCCACAAAAACAAAATGGTCGCAAGGCATGTACTTCACTACCAGAAAACTGAGATCAGAAAAGCTTACCAGCCTTAGAGATTTTATCAGACTTTGCTTCTCAGTGGCTTGTGTGCTATACTCACTCACAAAATGTTATATTAACAGGCAGAATATCACTTTGCAGACTAAAGAAATAGTATTTTGTCTACCAAACTTTATCACAAAGTCAAAAAAAAATATATGCCATGCTGATTCCATTATTTCAATAGGAATTGGCAGCAACTCTCACTCAAGGCATGCTGCTTAGCAGCTTTACAATGACTAAGCTGCTGTGCTTGTACAAGCAGCAAAATTCCTCATTTCCTTTCCCATCTATTTTCTATTTCTCTCTTATTTTCCTTACGTTTTTCATTAATTTAAAAACAAAACAACACGCAGGCTCAAAGAATACGATAGCAACCGTGACATTAATCTTACAAGAACCTGCGCTCTATGTGTAACGGAGCATTGTGAATTGTCTGAGGCTACTTCTAAACTATGGACACATAGTGATGGACAAAATGTTGAACCTCTATATTGCCTACATCACTGTATATTTACCTGCTATAATAATCTTACATGGGAACCCAGAAATGCACTTAGCCTAGTTGCATGAAACAAGTATAGCTGCAGAAACCACCCCTGGACTACTACCACTCTCTTGCTGACTATTCATAAGTATGTTTACAGGCTGCAGAATTACTCAATAAATAAGTTTTCTGCCTAATGGCTCCAGCGTCCACATTAAAATAATTTTGTTACCCAGCTAACGGAAAAAAAAGGTATTATTCAGCTGTGGCAAAGTTTCAAGCAGGTAGCAGGTTTGATGGCACACACACTAAAACGGAGCAAGCAGAGTAGCATAACAAATAAAACGGAGCAAGCCCCGCAGCATAACCAATAAAACGGATTACTAATATTAAAAAAAAAAATAAAAAACATGACAAGACCGAAACGCGAAGCTCAACAAAAGAAACAAACAGCAGAAAACATTACAAAACATCTGCAGCATGCAATCGCGAAGCACGAGGCATCAACAAACTAAAGAAAACCAAATACAGCTACAAATACAGCATAGTTTTTAAAAAACACCAGCAAGCATCTAAAAACACTAGGCAGTAATACAATTACAACAAGCAGCAATACACTTACTTCAGAAGGAAACCCAAAGGCAGCAAGCACAGAAACACAGGCCGACTCAAGAATACAAAAGACGCCAGCATTAAACATAACTGGGGAAATATAAACCCTGGATCAAAATGAAAATAAGTAGGCCAAGCTAAAAATGCAGCTGCGAAAGGGAAGCACGTAGCACCCTTACAAACAGAAAAAGATTAACTCCACTAATGTGCAATTAAAAACTTGGGAGGACACAATATCAGGGCTAGGGAGGCATAGAAACAGAGACAAATTACATTTAGGATACACTATTAAGAGGTAATAAGACTTACCTTACTTATGAAGTAGCAAAACGCTGGTGAAGAAGAAGTGCTTCACATGAATAGAGTCGACCAGATTTGCTAACACAGAAAAGGAGTTCCACACAGCACCTAGTCCATATATTAGGTTAACAGTGGGCTGGGAAAGGCAGTGTTGACATCACAATGTGGGAGGATCACAGGGATTCTGTACAGCATGCAAATAAGGCAGTGTTTACGTCACTTTGGGGGAGGAAACCTCCCAGGATCCTCAGCAAGAGCTATGGCAGATGTGACATCATTATTTAAGAGACGACTAGACAGTTTCCATCTTGGTTTTAAAACTGAAAGTCAAACAGTACGGAAAAGTATGAAGCCTAAGCAGTAAAAGAGAATAGTGGATTTGTTTTTAAAGCTGCGGTTATGTTTTTTTGAGGCTGTATCACATAACAGGATTTTAGGGAGACATCAGGTAGAGATATTTGATTTGATATCCCGTTGTTTTCCTTTAAGTTATTTTGCAATCCAGGAAGCTTGCAACCGTCCGTGCAGGACTAGTGCTAGCTGCAGAAATGTACTCTGGTAGTAACCGAGTACATTTCTGCAAAATCCAAAACGGAGCTGTGACAGCTCCAAATAAAGGCTGCATATCATGTAGTAAGCATGCCAATGGCCAAGTATAAGCCGTTGGCATTGCAAACACTAAAAAAAATACAAAAATCAATTTTTATTTTCTTTAGCCGATCTCGGCTGTTTAATTGTAGGACAGCGACTCGCAAACAGGATCGGGGGGAAATAATACAACAAACCTAAAATAAGCAGTCTAACTAAAATCACTATTCTGCCATACAAGTCAATGACGGGCAGAAGACAACCTGGTCAGTGAGTAGTGGTTGCTAAGGAGGGAGGCTCAGTGTGAGACATGTAACTATGCATTAGCAGGCAATCTTATGCAAATGAGGGGAAGGATAGTGAATCCCAGGTTTTCCCCAGCATGTGAGGCAGGTCCTAATAGTGTAAAAGTAGGAATAGCTTGGTGCAAGCCTAGGAGTTAGGTGATATCATGGGGGTGTGAGTCAGGCATACTGTCAGTGGATTGGAACCCTGCGGCTCGGGTTTGCTCCTAGCTTAGCACAGCTAAGCTAGGGGGTGTGTCTAAACCTGCCTAGCACTCTTTACCAAGCCTAAGCAGGTGTGCGCGCCGTGCACTGGGTTTTACAGGAAGAATAAAGAAGTTACACCAGGAAATAGCAGCACTGTGCACATTTAAGCCCTGTGTTTGCATGGCGTGCCCCCGGGCTTAAACAGGAAGGCAACTGGAAGGGAAAACAACAGCAGGAAGGTAATCAAGGAGAACTAGCATAGCTGGCAGGTGAAATGTATCAGAATCAGCCAATTACACAGGCAGCAGACCAGCCCAGCCCAGCACACTACTATAAACTATGTAAACACCTTTCCCTCTAGTTTTTCCCACACTCTACACCAATGGTGTTAACAAGTGGGGAACTTTTAACACTCACAACAGCAAAATGATGGGGGCTGCATTAGCTATCATACGACAACTTGTGGAAGAGGCTGAGGGTGGTGAGGATGTGAAAGCTGCTGATCAACCTACAGTTTGGAGACAGAGAAGAGTTTACAGACCCAGGGTAACCTACCAGGGGCAACATGAGCTGGAGCTAGTGGAGCGCTATAGGGTGGATAGGGAGCTCCTACATCAAATTGTTGAGTTGTGCCGGCCACGCCTCACACACATAACTAACAGAGGGGAACCCATCCCAGTGGATACCAAGGTATGTGTAGGCCTATGAATATTAGCTACAGGTACCTTCCAAAGGCCATCTGGGGATATGATGGGGATTTCACAGGCATCAGCATCCAGGGTACTCCACCAGTTCCTGGGTGCATGTTAGCACATGTCGGTGAGCACGTATATTTCCCCAACACCCATGAGGCATTGGCCAGCAATATGCAACTGTTTCACCAAATAGTAGTATATCCTGAGGTAGTGGGTGCTCTAGACTGCACGCACATACACATCAAAGCACCACCCGGTGAGCAAGTTAGGTTCTACATCAAACGCAAAGGCTTCCCCTCCATCAACTTCCAGGTCGTGTGCAATGCCCAGGGCATAATAATGAATGTGTGTGCTGGTTGCCCTGAAGCTATCATGATTCCCACATCTGGCATCTGACACAGCTATACCAGAGATTTGCCAATGGGGACATCCCTGATTGTCACCTAGTGGGGGATGCTAGATACGCACTGGAGACGTGGCTGATGACACCCATCAGAAATGCACACACACCCGAACAAGAACTCTATAATGATGCACATGCACAGACCAGAATTATAGTAGACCGTGTGTTTGGGATGCTCAAGTCATGGTTCTGGTGCCTGGGCACATCCGGTGGAGCCTTGCAGTACCCACCAGCTACATGTACCCAAATTGTCCTTGTATGTGCCATGCTACACAATATGATCCTGCAGAAACAGCTGCAACAGGAACAGCAAGGGGAAGGGACACACAGCCCCCCATCATTGCCAAGGCCTGCACAGGCACAGAGTGACTCAGAGGAAGAACAACCTGAGCCTGCCCCAGTAGGCAGAAGGAGGCGTGCCCAGTATGCCCTGGCCTTGGCAAAGAGGCAACGCATAGCACATACACTGACACAGGAGGGACCCAGGGAATAACACCTCTCTCTTAATCTCACATACAGTAAAAGAGATGCCAAACATTACACTACCTGTGCTTAACCATGTGTAGGGAGTGTTCTATGTGCATCCGACATAGGCAGCCCTACAGCACCACCCTCAATACTGGGACACCCACAACAACAATCACAGCCAGCAGGACAGGTGTAGACAAACAAAAACAAAGGCTGTGCTATGGCCTCTGAATGAGGCCTATGGGTAACCCACCCCAGGCTACACAGACAGACTACAGCAAGTCAGGCAGTGGAAAGTCAGAAACTGATATGTAAGTAATTAAAAGTTGAAACACAAGACGCGAAGTGGTTGAAGCTAAGTACCGCCAAACTTCTATTGCAAACAGTCACTAACGGTCGCAAAATAGGTTTCCTTAACACAACTTTATTAGTGTTTTCGAAGCTTATGCTTCCTTCTTCAGAAACAAAGACTAAAAAACCGTAGTCACATCCAGCCCGTACTTTAAAACCTTTCATAACGTCATGTGATGCTAATTGATTAATGCACTCTTAATGTTAAATCCCTAGTCTACTTAAAAACTCTTTCTAAAACATGTTCTCATATCCTACAATGCCATGCTATATTTACATATGACTAAACAATAATTAAAATCACTTTCCAGAAATATACACTTACATTAATAAATATTATATAACACTAAAAATGTGAATATGAAAATTAGATCCAATTTGACCAATAAAACAAATGGCCAATACTGTTAAAAGTTTAATCAATGTCTGGCCATCTTTTAAAGTCCTTTACATTAGGGCATATATGCTCAAAGTTGCTACTAAATTCATGACAATATTCATAAACATAACAATGATGTTGAATCAAAATGTAAAAGTGTGAAAATCCACATGGGACAACAAAAAAAAAACGAAAGGAAAAAAGGGGGGAGAAAAATAAAATAAGATGAAGTGAAAAACGAAAACTAACATCAAATGAGACAAATATATCAAAGTAGAATGTATACTTTCACAGGTATTCATATTGTAATATAAAGAGCTCCCTTATCTATTACAAGCTAACTTTTTTAATACGCAAATGATGGATACATGCTCGTTAAGGCCAGGAGGAAAAGTGGCCCCTGTTCTTATCTGCCAACATAATTCTTGTATCTCCAAATGAATTTGCCATGGCCCCACATAGGGGGCATTTTCTATCTTTTGCAACACCATAAATTCAAATTTGTGGTTAGGGAATTCTAAAATGTGGCATGCAAGTGCATTGTTTATGTCACTTTTGGAGATGGCATAATAGTGTTCGTAAAAACGCTGCTTTAATTTGCGCTCCGTTTTACCTATGTAAAATGCGTAGCAAGCTGTGCAAGTTGCCACATACACTATAGCTTTCGTATTGCAATTATATTTACCCATGATTCTATACTGGATTTTATTAACCAAAGCTATATTACCTTCTTTGATATGCTTGCATTGTGCACAGCTGCCGCATTTACTCATCCCTTTAATAAAACTTCTCATCTTAGATTGCCCACTTTCCAACAATGTTTTCAAATTTACCCCCCGTCTAAAAGTTATAGCTGTTGGGCCACTACAAATGTTCTGAACCTGTTTATCATTTGAAAGCAATGTCCAATTTTTACTTAATATACCCCTTATGAAATGATGGTCCGTTGAGAAGGTACATAAGAACCTGAGATGATTGTTAATTTGGCTAGATCCAGCCCTACTTGCAACATTACTGGTTGATTGACTAGTTTGATTAACAACGCATTGAGAGGCTAGAATGGGACTGAAATGGCCCATTCTACGTTTATATCCAACTTCATCAATGACTTCCTCTATCAAGTTTGATGGGTAGCCCCTATTACTGAACATGCCAACTAGCTTTTTACATTCCACTTCAAAATCATAGTCATCTGTTACCATTCTTGCTGCCCGCACCATCTGCCCTTTAACAATAGCCTTCTTTTGGTGGTGCGGGTGACAACTAGAATAGTGCAGAAAACCATTGGAGTAAGTAGGCTTTCTATAGATGTTGCTCTTGAATCTCATATTCGAGCAATCCTTCTCTAGCAAGATGTCCAAAAAGCTAATCTCTGTATCACTGAAATTGAATGTAAATTCTAGAAAATTAGTTAAAGTAGTAATGGACTCAATAAAGCAAGGAATAAGTTCCGGTTGCCCTTTCCACAGAATGAACATGTCATCCTGGTATCTAGTATACCAGGTGACATGTGTTTGAAAAGTGGAATTTTGAAATAGTAATGTGTTTTCCCATTGAGCCAAGACACAGTTTGCGTACGCCCCCCCACAGGGCGAACCCATAGCTACCCCTGATGTTTGCATATATATACAACCTTCAAACTTAAATATGTTATTGCAAAGAATAAGCTCCAAAAGTGTCTCAACTAAGTAGATGATCTTGTCACTTACTTTTCTAGCAAACAGAAAATCCCTTACCCACTCAAGGCCTACATCGTGGGGTATCACAGTGTATAGATCCTTTATATCAACTGTGAGGAGCACTAAAGTTGGATCAAATTGGATTTTATTAATAGAATCCAAAAAGCTCCATGAATCCTTGCAAATGTGTTTTTCCTTAGCTAACAATGGCTTAAGCAAGGTGTCGACATACTTGGCACATGCACTCGTGATGGATCCTCTACCATCCACAATAGGCCTGAGGGGTGGATCATGGATAGATTTGTGGATTTTAGGTACTCCGAAGAAGGCTGGCAGCCTGGGTGATGTCATAGTTAAGTAACTATGCAGCTCTGTGTCTATGTAATCTTCCAAGAACAGATCTTGCAAAATATGTTGAATCCTCCTGTAAGCTGTGTTAACTTCATTGACACTGATCTCTTGATATGGGCCCTTCTCTAAATGTTTGAGAACTTTCTCAACATAAACGTAATGGTCCATAAATATGAGCCCATTCCCTTTATCGGGTTTCATCACCCTAACTTTACAGTCCTTCAGAGTACTAATCCATTCCCTATCCTGTACTGTTATATTAGGTTTGGTGTTTTTATATGGGGGATGATTAGTAGCCAAATGCCTGAAATCTAGTTCACATGCTAGATCAAAAGCCTTTAAATTCTGTGCCAGGGGGGGATTGAACACACTGGCTATCCTAAAGGGATTCACTAAACTAGGCATGTTCCCAAGTAACATTCGTAAATTCAATTTTCGTACAAACAGTTTAAGATCTATTATTGTTTTCACCATATCAAAATGCGTGTCCGGAACAAAGTTTAACCCTCTAGAAAAGAAGTCACACATACTTTGTTCCACATTGAATGAGGTGAAATTGTATATTTGAAAGTCACCTTCAGTACTGTTTATAATTTTTAATTCATTTTCGGGGGAAATTATTTCTTCTTCAAATTCCTCTTGTTCTTTGGTGACTGATGGTTCCCATTGGACCTTAAGTTCCTCTGATTGGGATCCTGTCCTTGCCGAAAATCCTGAGCAGGTACTGGCTCACCAGTGTTGTTGTTATTGCTACTTGAAGTATTGTGGTTGCCACCATTAGTATTAATATTATCTTTCCCTTGGGCCTGATTACTGCGTCCCTGGTCATTGATGCATGTTTCTTGACCCACGACCAACGGGAACACAGGTGCCTGATCAATGGCAAGTGAGGATACGCCCTGTCCCCTTGCTTGATGAGTAGTGCTAGTAGCTCTCACAGTGTATTTGGGCTGGCTTACTAATGGGGGCAAAGGGTACGCCTTGTTATTAGCATACTGGGATATGTCCCTCTCAATCTTCTTTTTCTTGTTATTTGATAGTTTAAGCATTGTTGCTTCAATACTAGTAAAAATTCTTGAATATTCATATCGATATCTATTAAAATTCGGGTTATTTTTAATGTCCTGTTCAAGCAGCTGTAAGTCTTTTTGATAAGACACTATCTCTTGTACATAGTGACCTATCAAACTCTGCATAAATTCAAAGCCTTGTTTATCGAACATGTTCAAGAGCTGTTGATGAAAATCAGATCCATTAACTAATCCCACAGGGAACCTCCACTGCCAGAGGCCCTTTGGAACTATGTGCTTATCCAAGCATTCCTCTAAGTATGCTACCTCCAATTGTAGTTTCCTACATTTAAATAGTTTGTAATCAAACTCACTAATAATAAGCATAATATCTGTAAAAGTACCTTCTTGTTCCTGTACAGTGTTTGCCATATCTCGACCATCAGTTGAAAAGAAGTTCCTTTTACTAAGAAATGTGTTCAGGGAGGGTAGAGAATTCTGCTCATTCTGCACAAATTCATTCCCCTTGTTTGTCTGTTTAAGTTGCTGGAAGCTATGCGCTTCTGATATCAGAGCGTTGTCATTTCCTGGCTGGTACTGGTTCCTTTTACCGCTAGCTCCGCTATCAACTCTCCTCCTATGCCCAGCCAGTTGTTGGTTGGGGTGTGTTTGATAGCAGTTCCGCTCCTCAGTAACCGGGACAGGCGCTCCATTCACGTTGCCACCTTTGATACTATGATATATTTCTGGAAAGTGATTTTAATTATTGTTTAGTCATATGTAAATATAGCGAGGCATTGTAGGATATGAGAACATGTTTTAGAAAGAGTTTTTAAGTAGACTAGGGATTTAACATTAAGAGTGCATTAATCAATTAGCATCACATGACGTTATGAAAGGTTTTAAAGTACGGGCTGGATGTGACTACGTTGTTTTTGTCTTTGTTTCTGAAGAAGGAAACGCATAGCCATTTCCGAAAACACTAATAAAGTTGTGTTAAGGAAACCTATTTTGCGACCGTTAGTGACTGTTTGCAATAGAAGTTTGGCGGTACTTAGCTTCAACCACTTCGCGTCTTGTGTTTCAAAAGTTTGTACAGCTCTTTCGTTCTAAGTAATTAAAAGTTAACATCTGTAGTACACGGCTTTAGTCAGCACATTAGGTAAGACTATAGAATGAAATGGAGTACCCGACATACCAGTACAGTCCTAGCAAATCTGTACAAGTGTCAGGTGTGCCCTCTCACATCCTATGTAGAAATGTAGTCACAGTCAGTTGTGCCCCCCCCCAATCCTGTGTAGAAATGTAGAAATAGTCAGGTGTGTCCCCCCACCCTACGTAGAAAGGAGTGCCCCCCCAATCCTTTGTAGAAATGTAGAAATAGTCAGGTGTGCCCCCCACCCTACATAGAAATGTAGTGACAGTCAGGTGTGCCCCCCCCCAAATCCTGTGTAGGAATGTAGGAATAGTCAGGTGTGCCCCCTCATCCTATGCAGAAATGTAGTAACAGTCAATGCCAAATGATCAACGGATACCCTGCAGAGACAGCATGCTACCTGTAGGTGTACAACACAAAGGTCAGCACTGCAGTACAAACTACCTGGACTCGATCCACACATTCAGTACAGACAGGCATACTGGGCATGCCCACACACTTAGAGAAATGAAGGCATTTTCAGTTAACAACATACTGAAAGGTCATACTGGGCATGCTCACACACTAAACACATGAAGGCCATATCTGCAAACACCAGTGGACCAGACATATCTGGCAGCCACAGATATTAGTGCAGACACTCCTCAGTATGCATCACTCATGCTTTGTACACACAGTAGATAGGAATACAGGCATATATGTAAGGACAACACATTATAATAAGCCAGAGGTACATGTACATAGATGTGTGGAAGAGGGTGACTATAACAAGGAGCCATCCAGGCTTGTCCCACCCCTTACAAACCAAAATGCCACAACCACACGAGGGTCAAATGTCACTCACTGCAGATACTAGCCACTGGTATCTGTCAGCATTACAGGGTATGTGGTGCACGTGCCAGCTGTGCAACATGATTGTGCAGGGAAGTAGTCATCTAGCAGCTGTATACATGTACCTGTGAAATATGACCCAGGTTGTGCCTGCATGTGACATGTCAACCCCTAGATGAATGGGTTATGGCCCATGCACACACACTGCTGTCCCCATAGCCCCACTATGACAAGCAGGAGTTCTAATGCCAGCCGTGGCAACTGCGTGTGTGTGTGTTTCTGTGTGTGTGTGTCTGTCTTTCTGTGAAGAGAGCAATGCTTTTTAGGGTAGTCACACCCCCCTACAATTTATATACTCACCTGTGGCAAGGCTACTGATGTCATCCACCTAGGAATACCCCTCTGGGAAAGCTGTAGCCTAGTAATCTCCATAGCGCGTCCTGTAACTGTGTACTGCTGTAATGTGATAACCTAGTTAGGTAGGAGTTTTAACCCCAGCCGTGGCAACTGTGTGTGTGTGTCTGTCTGTCCGTCTCTGTCTGTGTAGAGAGCAATCTTTTTAGGGTAGTCACACCCCCTACAATTTATATGCTCACCTTTGGCAAGGCTGCTGACGTCATCCACCTAGAAATACACCTCTGGAAAGGTTGTAGCCCAGTAATCTCTGCAGCGTGTGCCATTACTGCATACTGCTGTAGTGTGATTTACAGCTCTGGTAGGGTTCTATTCCCACCCATGGCAGTTCTGGATGTTTTGTGTGTATTGCAATGTCTGTGTAGGGAGCAATGAATTATAGGATAGTCACACTCAGTACAATTCAAATGCCCAACTTTGACAATCCTGCTGATGTCATTCATTGTGAAATACACCATTGGGGAAACAGTTCTCCAGTAATCCCCATGGTGCATCATATAACAGCTCCATGCTGTAGTGTAATAAAGACCTCTGTTAGTGGTTCTATACCCACACATGTTGGTTGTGGATATTTTGTGTGTGTGTCATTGTCTGTGTAGGGAGCAATGCATTTTAGCCTAGCCACACTCACTACAATTCGAATGTCCTACTTTGGCAATTCTACTGATGTCATCCAATGTGATATACACCTTTGGGGAAGGAGTACTCCAGTAATCTCCATGGAATGTACTATAACTGCATAGTGCTGTAGTTTAATAAAATAGTTATGTAGAGGTTCTACTCCCAGACATGACAGGTGTGTGTGTGTGGGTGTGTTTGTAACTCCTATCCTGCGTAGAGGAGTGTGTGACACCTGGGCCCAATGTGGAGCGGGTTTTTCAAATTTCTTATAAGGTGACCCTAGTAAATATCACAATGTCCACTGTACAGGAATAACAAATGTGAAATAGCCTAGAGGCTGTGGGTGCAATTCCATACCCACACATGTGACATCAAGGTCAGACTATCACAGTTAGCAACCCCAGTATTACCCAGACTACACCTAATCCATGTCTCATACACACACACACACACACACACACACATCCCTAGGCAACAGCCACTATGTGGGTAGTACACTGCATATTGAGCACTGATAGTAACTATGGAGTGATTGCAGTGGGCTACAGAGGGCATGTTACCCTGTCCATCTGTCCAATAGGCACATACATGCAGACAGTGCACCTTTCCCATGTTCCCCACTGGGCACATGCAACACCTGTGGTGCCATCACATGTGACCCACAAAGGACATGCTATGCCTGAAAACATGCCCTGTATGGACACATGCCACTGATACCAGGGAATGCCATTAGCATGCTATCAGTGTAGGTGCAGGGTAAACCTACTGTCCATTACCAGTGCAAGCCACAGGTGGCCAAGACTGGCACATCTGATGATAATCTGTGTACACAAGATAGGCCAGACTCCCCAGGCACAGTTCCATATGTCACTGTACATGCACGTGGGAGATGTGCACATCCCAGACATCGTCCATGTCATGTACTAAGGAAAACATACATGGCAAGTGATGCACAGCATTGGCCACATGCAATAGTCCCCAGGTGACTGGATGGTGGTTACAATACCTACCTGTGTGGGCAAATGCAGAAACTACAGCCCTGAGCCATGATACAGACCATTGTTGTGTGCCCTGATGCCAAGGTATGCCCATCACCTAGCCTTGTATAGCTGTCTGGCACAGTCGAACACCACACACCCGTGCAGACATGCACCCATGCATGTCAGTACTGCCACCCTGTGTGTTTGTGTGTGTGTTGTATGATGCGTATGATCACATCAACACTCACTACAACTCCTATTGGCATATTGAAGCATGCTGTCTGATGTCAGACACTTCCCTATACCCTTTGCCCATATAACCTCCGTATGGCCCATGTGGTGCAAGTGATACCTGCACAGTAATGTATTGCGGCAATCTCACTAGTGATGAGTTGTAATCCTGGCCCTGCCAAGTGTGTCAATGTGTGTGCATCCCTGTGAGAGTGTGGCTGTGTTGACGCTGGCACCTGTTCATGTGGACAGGCACATGTACTTCACCTACCATGTAGCTACCAGATCCCTATTGCAGATGTCACTCATCATCACATATATGTTCTGAGGGGTCCACAACAGATAACCTATGTGGCACATTCAGTAACTGCATAGAACTGTGATAGCACTACATAGTCTTCAGGGGTTTCATACCCTGTGCTGGTAGGTGTGTGACACAAACATGCTTAAGTTTTACTCTCCCACCCCTCCCTGACTTGTCTTTGCCTCTGTCTGCCTCTCTCACTCCCTCACTGGTGGATGTGGAAACCTACACCTGCTTTGCTTAGGCAGCAGCATGTGTATTTTAGGTAATGCTTATGATCAGCTGATGGCCTCTGCATAAATTGCAGCCCTCCCCTAGCTGATTGCATGTGGAACAGCTGTGGTAACATTCCCATAGCCAATTGCATGGAAACACACTCCAATATCTAGGAATATCATGTTTGTGTTGGCCTTTTCATTCACTGTGAGCAGGAACTCATTCTGTTGTTTGGCAAACAGCATCTCAGATGGATTGGGGATTTATCTCTAACAACATACACTGTGGAAACAGGCCAACACACAGGAGGGGGATGTGCCTGACCTGACTACAGACTGTAAGTGCTGCTATACTGCATTAGGAGTAATGTTGGTTTAACAGGGTGTGTGCGGATATGGCTGTCCTACATGTATTAAAACCTGACATGTCAGTTGTACGTTTATGAGGACTCCCCATCTGTAGGGTCATCTGCAGACTGGGCAGTGTGTGGTGCCTTTGGTGTAATGTATTACCCACAGAACATGTATCTGTGAACTGCAGAAGGTAGTGTGAAGATTGCAGTCTGTAGATAGTAAAAGTCATGACAGTTACTGATTTCATATCCCTCATAGGACATATGGTGCAGCAAACCCTGTTACAACAGTAAATGTATGATATTATCACAGCAACATGTCAATATTGGCCCTGTGTATGCACTTCCAGCCACAACTCAGTCAACCTTTGTACATATGTCATGCATTAAGAGGTACATATGTGCTGTGCACCATAATTATTGTCATCATATCTGATAACAAGCCAGTGAGATATCAGACTGCTACATATGTTATGTACAGTAGGGGTTATATTTGATGACATAGCCTGGACATACTGTGGTTGTTTGTAGAGTACCGAGGTCTTTGTACTTATGGTGAATGTCGACAGTGTGTGTATTGTTAATATGTACCTTGGCCTGTGTACAGACTGTGGTAGTTGTCATCGTCCTAGGTCCCGTCCTATCTGATGTTACATGCTGCTTCACTGTATGTTACCGTATTGGCTTACATGTTTGTAGGGCCATACACACACATGTCCCATACCACAGATGGGCATCAGACCACACTGTGTAGCGGCCCAGTATATGTAGGGTTAGTGTGTGTGTGGCACATATGAGGATGGTGTTGAACAGATAGCCCATGTACTGTAACAGATAGCCCATGTACTGTAATATTATGCTAGCTCACCATATGTGGCTGTGGCTGTGCTCACATTGCTTGTGGTTATGCACTTTCACACAGGTGTAGCTTACCTTGTGCTGTGACATGCCTGTAGATCCTGTTATATATGCAGGTACATGTGCATTCCCCCATAGGATATGTATGGCATGGATTGACTACATAAAAGCATTTGATAGTATCCCATATTCATTGACAAAAGAGTGCTTAAAAATGTATAAGATACCCCCTACACTGATTGACTACATTACAGTAACCATGAAACAGTGGCAGACCACTTTGCAATTAAGTCATGATAAAGGACAGATTATTATCCCAGGGATAAAAATCCAAAGGAGGATTTTCCAGGGTGACTCCCTGTCACCGTTGCTATTTTGCCTTGCCATTAACCCATTAAGCTGCTTACTTAACAGCCTAGGCCATGGCTATAATTTGGCTTCTAGAAAACAACAAAGTCAAATGACGTCTCATCTTCTCTTTGTCGATGATTTAAAATTGTATAGCTCATCACATGAGGAACTGAAATCACAGCTGCAGGTTGTCAAAACTTTTTTAGATGATATTGGAATGTAATTTGGTTTTGATAAATGTGCAAAAGCAACCTTTAAAAAGGAAAATTGCAGCACCAGGAAAACATCAGTTTGGGACAGGAATGTGATTTAAAAGAACTTTAGCAAGAGGAGGTGTATAAATACTTGGGAATTGATGAAGGATCAGCAGTAAAACATGAACAAGTGTGAATAAAGCATAGTAAGGAGTACTTTAGAAGACTTAAATTAATCCTGAAAACAGCATTGACACCTAGGAACAAGATCCAAGCCATAAATCCGTTCACTCTTCATGTCCTAACTTATAGTTTTGGAGCGATTGACTGGCCCCAAAAGTGTTGGATGGATTGGATATTAAAATAAGAAGGATGCTTCATGCTCACCCAATGATTTATTAAAATCAGTGTATACCAAGATTATATATTCCCCGTTCTGAAGGAGGGATGGGCCTCCTTGAAAGTGATTACATGTATATATCTGCAATCATGGGACTCCACACATATCTACTGACCTCACAAGATCCAAATGTGGTAAAAGTTTTGAAACATGAGGAGAATAAATCTAAGGTGACATCTCTGCTTAATTTAGCAGAAGCATATCGACGTCAAGCAGGAATGGAAATCAAACCAGAAGTGGATAAAAATCAGGCAGCAACTGAATGTGCTAAAAAACAAAAGAAAGAATATAAGGTGAAGGACCAGGTGAGAAGGCAAGAAATGTGGAAAAAACATAAATATAGTTGCAAATATAGAAAACTTCTATAAGAGTCTCATGTTGATGAAGAACAAATGCAGGAATGGTTAAGGAGAGGTGAATTTGCATCAAAAAATGAAAGGTCAATATTGGCAGCCCAAGATAGTAGGCTACATACACGCTGGTTTACTACATCCATTGAACATGTGGGAGAAACAGACATATGTAGGTTTTGTGGAACTGAATTGGAAACAGTCACACACCTTATTGCTGGTTGCGACTCTCTAATGGCAGATGGACTGTATACTGAAAGGCATAATAATGTGGCGAGATTGTTACACTGGAGATTGTGCAAACATTATGCATCGAAGTGGCTGAAAAACACTGGAAACATGAGCCACAAAGAATCATAGAAAATGATGAAGTTTATATCACATGGGATCACCCATTACCAACAGTTCATAAGATAGATGCTAGAAAACCGGACATAGTGGTCCAAGAAAAGAAGATAAAAATAGCATTGATCATTGAAATCACCACACCTAGTGACTACAGTGCCTTGCGTATAGAGAGACACAAAGTCATAAAATACCTCGATCTGCAGGCAGAAATGAGAACCATGTGGAAGAAAGATACCCAGACAGTTCCAATAGTAGTAGGAACAACTGGTCTTATAAAAAAGAATTTACAATCATATTTAGATATGTTACCAATTCATGTAACACCGTATGATTTGCAGAAGGAGTCATTACTGGGCACATTGTGAGTGCTGCAAAGAGCACTTTTGGCTAACATCAAAGAGTGAAACAATACTAATTTCATGAACTTTAATCGTTCTTTGACATAGGAATGGGGTCCATTCCCATCATGGTATTAGAAGCCCAAAAGACTTGGAGAAATTAAAAACAACAAGGGAGCGATGTAGGCCAGCATTGAGCCAGTCTGCCTTTAGCCTGCACAGTGCATTGTTAGATGCCTAGCAGCTTAGTGTACTTACTGAGTGAGGTGTCATGTCCAGATACTTGCCAGATGTACTGCTTCCGGGCCTCTCTTAACAGTCATGTATGTCAGAGTGGTGGGATGCTGTACAGATGTATGTCAGTAACTAGTGGGTAGTATGTGGCCATGGCACCTCTGCACCAGCAGTAATTATGTGTCAGGACAGACAGGGGTTTGTGAATGCATAACCTATGGGGGCGACTGTATACCAGTCATTGTGTTATACCCATCTACATGGCTGTTAACATCCATATTGTCAGGCTTGATCCACATGTTCTGCACTAAGGGGTTCTGTGTATACCTCTGGACTGTACAGAGTGTGTCAGAACATCCACATCTATTGGCCGATATCTCTGCTGTTGTCCACAGGGGCATTATGTGCTTGCAGCAGTACTGTACTATGATGTCCTTAGGATGTCTGTCAGTAGCCATTGATGCACATGTGAAAAGCAGATGTGACCTCCCACATACACCATGTCTGTCCAGACAATCCCTATTACAGTAGAAATAGTCTGCTAATATACCTGCTATACATGCCTGACATCCTCTTGCATTATGAAGGTATGACTATAAGGGCTGAGGTAGGGCTACACCCCATGTTCAGGACATATGGTGAATATATATGTACATATGATTATCCAGATATCTATACAGATAATTACACATGTACATATCGACATATATAGATGGGTGTGCATATGTACATAGATATGCATATACACACCCAGATATATACATAACCAGAGCAGTATATGTCTACACATATACAGATAGAGATACATATGCACATATACGTATACCACACTACCATGCCTGCCAGCAGTCTACTGCTGTTGTATCCCCCACACATGCGGTGGGGCTGGGGCCATATACGTGTGGGCTTCACCTACACAATACATGTGCCTATATGCACTCCAGAGGTCAATGTATGTAACAGTAGTATATGCTCTGTATTACTGAGTCTGGGGGGATGCATCATACATAACCTAGGCTGTTACAAAATGTGGGTGTATCAGGGGTGAGCTGCCTTAAGGTATCTGGATGTACAGTACCATACATGTCACCTAGCTTGATATTACTTACATAAAGTGGGTTACTGCAGGCCTACTACCTCCTGCCATACAGACTGTTCTGTTTGCCAGTGTGCCTGTGATGGTGTCAGTTATGCCTTGTTATGTAACAGTTACATCCCATTTGGTCAAGTGAAGTCTTTACCACCTAGTGATTGTGTACAGAGTGTAGCTAGAGGCTGATGGACTATACACCTGCGTCATTTACTGTTGATTGTGTGGTATCCTGTAGCCCAGTCTGTCTTTATTATTGTACGATTTAAAGGGCTTGGCCTGGACAGCAACAGTTGTGGACCTTTCCAGACTACTGTATTAGTATAACTGTTTCACAGTTGCATTACTCTGTTGATATGGATGTCACTGTCTGAACAGCTATATGACATGGCATATACATCTGTAATAGTCCACATATAAAGGTATTCCATTTCTGCAAACCTGTGTGTGGTGTTTATCCTATGGCCTCTCTATGGGTATATATTGCAGGCAACGAATGGCATTTGTATGGGTGGCTAATCCAGTGTCCAGTTGTTAGGGTGTTAACTCTAGCCATAGTGGCTGTATCAAATTGTATGTGCCTACTACATAAGTATCTTACTGTACATATCTCTGCATGTGTAGTCACATGTATATCAATATATATATATATATATATATATATATATATATATATATATATATATATATATATATATCTATCTATATATATATATATATATATATATCTATATATATATATATATATATATATATATCTGCATATATTTGTCTGTGTATATGTATCCTGGGGATGTTGGTAGCTTCCACATTTTACATTTTCTATGGGAGCCAGACTGTACTGCATGATCATCATACAGATGGGACGTAGTACTGTTAACATCTTGTGCCCATGTCATGAAAGGTCCTGGTTATGGGATCTGCAACACTTGGTAGTGTATTGCAGGGCGGACGTGTTTGTCTGTGCGGTGATATGCCAATTCATACAAGATGTATATTGTTTGGGTCCTCTCAACCCCATTAACGGTGCATGTGGACATATTTGTTTTTGTTAATCTACCATTGCTATCTACAGATGTATGGCCATATATACCTATATAGATATATATGCTTACATATAAATAACTATGTCCATATATACCTACATAGATATATATCTGCGTACATACATGTACCTTGCTGTGTATACGTAAGCATATAGGTGTAGACATATATATGTGTCGATGTAGGCATCTGCATGTATATATGTTCATATATATATATATATATATATATATATATATATATATATATGTATATATATATATATATATATATATATATATACATATATATTTTTAAATATATATATATATATATATATATATATATATATATATATGTTGTATCTGTTTATATATTAATATATTTAAACACACACATACATCTAGATGTTGGTATACATTCTCTGTACTGTTGCATGACTGGGCTGGATGATATCTTTCTGAAAACATCAGATTTATATATATCTGTCATGGCTTAGTGGTAAATCACTTTGTCTATGGTGTGCAGGGTTCGAGGTTTGAGCCTTGCAAAGGCTGTTTATTTTGTTGCTGGGCAGAACACAGGCCATTAGATACAGAAGCAGTTGTAAGCAGGTTTGCAAGTGTTTGCGCAGAGGTAAGCACTGCTAACATCCGGTTACAGTTTCTTACACTCAGTTAGCTTTTAAATTGCTTATCGTGTGTAGGCATTGGTTACCCCTGCTCAAACAGTCTTAAACCCGCTTACTGTTGCTTAAAAGTGCTTACTCCCACTTACCCCGTGCTAATTTCTTTAAAAGAAAAGAAAAAGGGGTTGATAGGAAAGTGGTGAAAAAAGGGGCACAAAGAGGGAAAGACATTAGGGAAAATAGCCAGGGATGTGCAGGAAGGGTGTAGGGAAGGTCCACAGCTGCCCATGTCTTCTACAGCTGCAGCTGTGCATATACACTGAATTTGGAGGTAGATTTGAACACTCAAACCTCTGGGTGGGGGTGAGGACAACAATAATTCATTGTGATGCCAATTAGACTGGATTACATGTCCAGTGGACACATGTGCAAAATGGACAGCTTTGTATGGGGCGAGATTTTATTTTTTTGTGGGAAAAGATTGCCCTTTTTTTTTCAGGTAAAAGTGGGTTGTTGAGGAGGGGTTGTAGGTATATTTGAGGAGGTAGGTTGGATAGGTTAACAGACAAGACAAACAAGATGCATACATGGGTGGTATATGACACATGTGGGGGGTAAACACCTTGGACGGGGAGGGTTGTTTGGAAGTCGCAAGCCCATGAGCCCCCAAATGGAAACAGTGGGACTGAGGTCCCCACTCATAGGCAGTCACCACTGCACCTTCACGGCCCCAAAGGTGGCTGTGCTGGGGCTGGGTAGGAGGGGCAGGCTCACCCTCTAATTTCACCACGTGGCCCTCAAGCTGGTGTAGCTGGTCTCCAATCTCCTTGTCGAGCTCCCTATGTACCACGGCCTGGACCTGATGGTGGGTGACAGGTACCTCTCCACCCCCATTCCCAGGGGGGGCTGAGCCCATTCTCTGCAGCAGTTCCACCCAAAGGTGGTGCAGGGCCAATGTAGGAGTAGGTCCTAGGCTGAGCCCCAGATGTACTGGTGCCCGGTGCCATGGCCAGCTGAAGTGGGACAGATGGGTCCGCTGGGACCGGCTTTACCATACGAGCTATGGTGTTGCAGTTTTAAAAAAGATATCAGTTAGTAATAGTCAACTGCATTCAGGATTAGTTATAACAGCATGCATAGGTATTCCCATTAACCTAAGACACCAGATTTACAACAGTTGCAGAGCGAGCAGAACACATGCATATATGGGACAACAGTGGCCATTACAATAGCATGCAGGTTTTATTGATGGCAACAGGCCACCAATATGGGAGTATTTTAACATGGCACATGCATAGAACCAAATGTGAATATTTATAAACCAGTAGGACATATGTCCCAACAGAAGTTTGGAGTGTACACGTACCCATTGAGGTGTGTAATTAGGTTATTGTTGCACATATGGTAGGGGTGAGAGAGAGGTCAATTAACAATTAATATATCCCTGTAGTTTTCACAACTTTCTTAGTCACTGCAGTGATCTGTCCCTTACATGTATTATTACACTACCCAATGGCTATACTTTGTACAATGATATGTTTGTAGATTAGTATATATGTGGACTGTGTCTTACGTATAGTCTACACCTCTTACCTGTTATAGCTGCTGAGAAAATCATTAACACTGCCTGACAATTTCTACAATACTCGCAGATTCCATGCTTATAGACAAGTATATAAGTGAACTGTGTTGTACCTACAGTCTACACCTCTTACCTGTTATAGCTGTTGAGAAAATCATTGTTAACATTACCTGACAATTTCTACACATCCTCCCAGATTCCATGCTTGTAGACAAGTATATAAGTGAACTGTGTTGTACCTACAGTCTACACCTCTTACCTGTTATAGCTGTTGAGAAAATCATTGTTAACACTACCTGACAATTTCTACACATACTCCCAGATTCCATGCTTGTAGACAAGTATATAAGTGAACTGCGTTGTACCTACAGTCTCACCTCTTACCTGGTATAGCTGTGGAGAAAATCTTTAACACTACCTGACAAATTCTACACATACTCCCAGAGTCCATGTTGATGTTATACACATAACTAACAATCTGTTATTGCACACACTCTGGTCAAGGCTTGACAGGAGGCAGGTGTTATTGTGACATATTTTGAGAATTGCTGTCATACACTTTGGGTGAGATGCTACAATGACAGGTGTGTTTTCATATACATTCTCTGACTACGTACAGGTCTGACTATCAGTTATATGTCAGTAAAAGCTGCCTACATTTCTTGGATCATCACACTGATTTGTCAGGGGAACAGGTTACCGGGCAGCAGATTTGGGCCATTTATCTGGATATGCTGGACAGATCAGAACAGTTGAGGGGTATGACTATGCATACAGCTTACTACCTGAACATTCTGCCACAGTCTGTACAGTTGATGGTTATGATTATGCTTACAGCTTACTATCTGAACATTCTAGCAAAATTCTGTACAGTTGTTGGGTCTAATTATGCATACAGCTTTCTATCTGAACATTCTTACAAACTCTGTAAAGTTGTGGGGTATGATTATGCATACAACTTAGTACTACTCCCGGGATTCAAACCCCTGCTGTGTGTGGTAAAAATATTACAGTTGACATCAAAGTACACTGTGCTATCAGGGAATTGGTGTGAAGCATTCCAATGTTTTCTGTCTAATTCTCCCTCAGTTGTACAATATGACTGACCTCTTGGGATTTCCGACATTGCTATACTGAGCTTCTTACACAAGTTATCTGCATTCAACACTGTGGTTAAGACTGCTTAATACAACAGTACTATTCATAGAATGCAACACTACAACAACATATGAAAGCAGAATGTACACAAGCGCTCCAAGGGTTATACTTTTATTCATAAGATATTACACCTTTATTTACACACAATCTATATGACAGTCTTCCTGCCATATTGTCTAGTTTATTCAGTACATCCCATACACAATACATTTATATACTGGTACAACACTTTCTAGAACTGTTATATGTATTTGTTATGACAGTACATGCAAGATTATTATTAACCTGCCTCGCGACACAGCCTTTGCAAACTAGCAGCATGGGATTGCTGGTTTACTGCCCGCTCATCTGCAGCTGTCAGGGAAATACAGTGATATTTAGCCATTACCTAGCCATAGTATACACAAGCTACGCAATCATTATCTATGTAGTAGAATGAGTACTTACTCAGTGTTGGGGCATCAGCCATCTGCTTTGATTCTTGGATCCACTGCTCCAAGAGAGCCCCCCTCCACCACTTCAGGTCAACATGGTGATGCCTGACCTGCGCACCAGTCTGAGGGATACCAGTGGCACTGGTGAGGTCACGTGCGAGACTGTTCCAGGCCTCCACTTTATACTGAGAGGCCTGGTTCTGGCCCTGCAGTAGTCTCTGCTCATGGTGTTTTACCAGAAGCCATACCATGAATCTGGACTCCTGAATGCTCCAGTGCTGCACTCAAAATCAAGTGCCTTCCCCAACTCCAGCCATTCTACCTACAGTAGGGAGTTGCAACTAGTTATGGAAAGTATTCATGCCTGTGTGGTTTAAATATGCCTGATTTCCAACACTTTTCCATGATTGGATGGTTTTGAAAAGGCTAAGCTATGGGCGCACCTGCTTACCTAATGTTGGCATTGCTTAAAGGGGTGTACCACTGGGCAGATTGAGTTAGCCAGCCTACACATTGCTTACACCAGCTAAGCTGAGTTGTGCAATGCTTAGCATTGCTTCATATATAATTTGCATTATATTTTCCTTTTGGCATTGATTTATTATTCATTACATGTTATATATGTGTCTGGTATCCGTGATTCATGTGCACGTATACTGTATGGGGTCATGGGGACTTCAACACTTTATTACAATAACACCTCACATTTGGCCTTACTGCAGTACTCCAGTTGACATATCTATGTTATCTAGCAGGTTATACAACATCACACTGTACATAGATTCCTTTCACATGTTCAGTTTGATTTTCCTATGGTGAGGATTTGTTTGTTGAAACCTCAATCTAACGTACTGCTATGATGCTTAGTGGTTAACTGCTGTGACTCTAGTGTACAGGGTCCTGGGTTTGAGGCTTCCAGAAGCTGTTTATTTTGTTGCTGCGCAGAACATGAGACATTGGATACAGAGTGATTAAGGCACTTTAAAGCAGTTGTAAGCGGGTTTGCGTGGGTTTGTGTGCTAACCTCTGCTTAATGATGCTTACAGAGAGTTAGCTTCAATGTTGCTTCACCTGTGTGCTCATTGCTTACCACCATGCAAACTGGCTTAAGCCCGCTTACTAGGGCTTAAATATGCTTACTACTGCTTATTTGTGCTTAAATCTGCTTACTAGTGTCTTATTCATTATGACAGTGACACTTCACATGTGCATTTCCTGCAGTACTCCGGTTCATAAATATATGTTATTTAGTGGGTTTTGCAGCAAAAATATTGGTCATAACATGCTTTGCCATGGAAAATGGAATGTGCTGCAGTAGGACTCGAACTGGAAATGCCTGCTCGTAAGGTGAATGGTCTGCCCACTACACTATTGCTATTCTACTTTATTTGCATATATCTTCCTTGTTAACCTCTTCAGCCTTTTTAGCTGCTTTAACCGTAACTAAGCAATGGGCACACCTGCGCACCTACGCTTAGCTTTAATCAGATATTTAAAAAAAAAAAACAAATGGGTTTCTTCATTTTATTTTTATGTACTGTTGCTGTTGTACAGATGGGGGACTGTTGGTGGGGATATGCGGACACCTATGAACAGTCCTTACCCCTTTCTCCTATTCTACATTGCAGGGGCATGTTTATTCTGAGAGCTCTGCTCTCAGATATGCCCTCTGCACTTGTACACGCTCCATGTAAGCCTAGGAGTTCGGGCAGCACCCCTTATTAATATGCATGGTGCGCTGCCATCCTCCTCCTAAACGGGTGCTTCCATGCAGGACTAAGCTAGTCCTGCATGGAAGTTTAGTAAATCTGGGGGTTTGTCTTCCAATTTCTGTGTACAATTTACATTATTTGCAGGAAGTTATTAAATGGTTCTCAGCCCTGTGTTCTGCTTTTAGCTGATTGCACTAATACTGCCATCTTGGAATCACTATAAATGCTATTCTCTAGGTTATTCCTTGCTTTGACTTTGTGCTATGTAACATTTTATGACTCCCCATAGAAATGTATCTTTGAGAAAACTGTGAATAACGCTGGGGATATATTTCTACATCTTCATCTATGTATTTATATATCCATTTATCTATCTGCCTACCTATATCTATCAATATAGCAATCACCCAGATTGGAGACCCCCTTCCTCTGGAAAAGGGGGTATCTAAAAATGAAATGTATGCATTTCTCTTATTTTATACATTAATGGATGCATTAACCTCAAGATATCAATTATCTGACATGCAGATTATGCCACATAAAGGAGCAAACATGTTTTACAGAGCACCCACAGACAGGCCTTGCTTATTCAATAAAATAAGGGCAGAAACTGCAACAACCCCCTTGCTCAGGGCAGCAACAAATAAAGACTTTTCTGTTAGCTTCCCTCTCTTTTCTTAAGCACCTAGAATTCTCAGTACACCAAAAAGGTCTTCACCTCCAGCAATCTGACCATACGACCTATGACCTCTAGCTCATGCAGTTTCTTTCTAGAGGTCTGTCTTGTTAAACAACTTGCAAAAAAAGTTCATTTTCTATAAGAACGGACAATAAAAGATAAACTAAAAAAAATGTTAACATAAAAGTTTAAGATGAAGATGCATATATTGAGATGTGCATATAATGATCTACATGTACTTAAGACATCTTTTTCTGGTGTTACTCTGAGAAGATGTGCCTGACAAGGATGTCAAGCATATGCAGCTGTTGGATATACCACTGACCTTGAAAACTTTCTAGTGTGTATTTCTGAATGACCTAAAAATGAATAGGAAAGCAGGAGCTGCAGTAATGCAATGTTTCACATACTTACATCTGATGTCGTGGTGGTATGGCAGTAGCGTTGTTACCTCACAGCAAGAGGTTTTCCCGTTCGATTCTCGGCTGGGTTTGGGAGTGCCTTCTGTGTGGAGTCTGCATGCCCTCTCCGCGGTTGGGTATCGTTCAAAAGACATGCGTGCCTAAATGGGCATGCCTTCGTTGAAGGTTGAGTGTCAAGCTGGCACCTCGGCGTTTCGTAAAAATCTACTGCCAATCATTAGTGGACCAGAGTTCCGCTGTGATGAACCCTTACCGGGAAAAGCCGAAAGACAAACAACAACAATGCAATATTCTAGAAACTACACAGCCAGCAAGAGATCTTTCTTTATAAAACAAACGTCTTTACAAAAGGTGTAAAGAAAAATAAGCTGCATTCTTCTGTCCGACATCTTACAGGATCACGTCAACAATGGAAAAGGTCCATGTGGTCACAACTCATACTAAAAGTCTTTTAGCAGCACTTGCAAATTATAATACTGCTTTTCCAAGTCATAACTGTAAACTACAGGAAATCCATCCTAAATAGTCGTTCACAGACAGTAAACTAGATGATGCAAGTAACAGACTTAGTTGAGCATTTTCTTTAGATAAAAGCCTTAATGAAGTAAGTTATTTATTGACAGCAAAATCAGCAAAACAGTATTTCTATGCTCTGATGCATATCACTTTGCATTCTGACAGTGCAAACCGTTATGCAACCAAACCTCAGTGTGCATTAAAATTACAAAACTGTATGCAACCAAACTTCAGAGTGCATTAAAATTACAAAACTGTATGCAACCAAACATCAGAGTGCATTAAAATTACAAAACTGTATGCAACCAAACCTCAGAGTGCATTAAAATTACAAAATTGTATGCAACAAAACCTCAGAGTGCATTAAAATTACAAAACTGTATGCAACCAAACCTCAGAGTGCATTAAAATTACAAAACGTTATGCAACCAAACCTCAGTGTGCATTAAAATTACAAAACATTATGCAACCAATCCTCAGAGTGCATTACAATTACAAAACTGTATGCAACCAAACCTCAGTGTGCATTAAAATTACAAAACTGTATGCAACCAAACCTCAGAGTGCATTAAAATTACAAAACTGTATGCAACCAAACCTCAGAGTGCATTAAAATTACAAAACTGTATGCAATCAAACCTCAGTGTGCATTAAAATTACAAAACTGTATGCAAGCATACCTCAGTGTGCATTAAAATTACAAAACTGTATGCAAGCAAACCTCAGTGTGCATTAAAATTACAAAACTGTATGCAAGCATACCTCAGTGTGCATTAAAATTACAAAACTGTATGCAAGCATACCTCAGTGTGTATTAAAATTACAAAGCTGTATGCAACCAAACCTCAGTGTGCATTAAAATTACAAAACTGTATGCAACCAAACCTCAGTGTGCATTAAAATTACAAAACTGTATGCAACCAAACCTCAGTGTGCATTAAAATTACAAAACTGTATGCAACCAAACCTCAGTGTGCATTAAAATTACAAAACTGTATGCAAGCAAACCTCAGTTTGCATTAAAATTACAAAACTGTATGCAAGCAAACCTCAGTTTGCATTAAAATTACAAAACTGTATGCAACCAAACCTCAAAGTGCATTAAAATTACAAAACTGTATGCAACCAAACCTCAGAGTGCATTAAAATTACAAAACTGTATGCAACCAAACCTCAGAGTGCATTAAAATTACAAAACTGTATGCAACCAAACCTCAGTGTGCATTACAATTACAAAACTGTATGCAACCAAACCTCAGTGTGCATTAAAATTACAAAACTGTATGCAAGCATACCTCAGTGTGCATTAAAATTACAAAACTGTATGCAACCAAACCTCAGTGTGCATTAAAATTACAAAACTGTATGCAAGCATACCTCAGTGTGCATTAAAATTACAAAACTGTATGCAAGCATACCTCAGTGTGTATTAAAATTACAAAGCTGTATGCAACCAAACCTCAGTGTGCATTAAAATTACAAAACTGTATGCAACCAAACCTCAGTGTGCATTAAAATTACAAAACTGTATGCAACCAAACCTCAGTGTGCAATAAAATTACAAAACTGTATGTAACCAAACCTCAGTGTGCATTAAAATTACAAAACGTTATGCAACAAAACCTCAGAGTGCATTAAAATTACAAAACTGTATGCAACCAAACCTCAGTGTGCATTAAAATTACAAAACTGTATGCAACCAAACCTCAGTGTGCATTAAAATTACAAAACTGTATGCAAGCAAACCTCAGTTTGCATTAAAATTACAAAACTGTATGCAAGCATACCTCAGTGTGCATTAAAATTACAAAACTGTATGCAACCAAACCTCAGTGTGTATTAAAATTACAAAACTGTATGCAACCAAACCTCAGTGTGCATTAAAATTACAAAACTGTATGCAACCAAACCTCAGTGTGCATTAAAATTACAAAACTGTATGCAACCAAACCTCAGTGTGCATTAAAATTACAAAACTGTATGCAACCAAACCTCAGTGTGCATTAAAATTACAAAACTGTATGCAACCAAACCTCAGTGTGCATTAAAATTACAAAACTGTATGCAACCAAACCTCAGTGTGCATTAAAATTACAAAACTGTATGCAATCAAACCTCAGTGTGCATTAAAATTACAAAACCGTATGCAATCAAACCTCAGTGTGCATTAAAATTACAAAACTGTATGCAACCAAACCTCAGTTTGCATTAAAATTACAAAACTGTATGCAACCAAACCTCAGTGTGCATTAAAATTACAAAACTGTATGCAACCAAACCTCAGTGTGCATTAAAATTACAAAACTGTATGCAAGCAAACCTCAGAGTGCATTAAAATTACAAAACTGTATGCAAGCAAACCTCAGTTTGCATTAAAATTACAAAACTGTATGCAAGCAAACCTCAGTGTGCATTAAAATTACAAAACTGTATGCAAGCAAACCTCAGTGTGCATTAAAATTACAAAACTGTATGCAACCAAACCTCAGTGTGCATTAAACTTACAAAACTGTTTGCAACCAAACCTCAGTGTGCATTAAAATTACAAAACTGTATGCAAGCAAACCTCAGTGTGCATTAAAATTACAAAACTGTATGCAAGCAAACCTCAGTTTGCATTAAAATTACAAAACTGTATGCAAGCAAACCTCAGTGTGCATTAAAATTACAAAACCGTATGCAACCAAACCTCAGTGTGCATTAAAATTACAAAACTGTATGCAACCAAACCTCAGTGTGCATTAAAATTACAAAACTGTATGCAACCAAACCTCAGTGTGCATTAAAATTACAAAACTGTATGCAACCAAACCTCAGTGTGCATTAAAATTACAAAACTGTATGCAACCAAACCTCAGTGTGCATTAAAATTACAAAACTGTATGCAAGCAAACCTCAGTTTGCATTAAAATTACAAAACTGTATGCAAGCAAACCTCAGTGTGCATTAAAATTACAAAACTGTATGCAACCAAACCTCAGTGTGCATTAAAATTACAAAACTGTATGCAACCAAACCTCAGTGTGCATTAAAATTACAAAACTGTATGCAACCAAACCTCAGTGTGCATTAAAATTACAAAACTGTATGCAACCAAACCTCAGTGTGCATTAAAATTACAAAACTGTATGCAACCAAACCTCAGTGTGCATTAAAATTACAAAACTGTATGCAACCAAACCTCAGAGTGCATTAAAATTACAAAACTGTATGCAACCAAACCTCAGTGTGCATTAAAATTACAAAACTGTATGCAACCAAACCTCAGTGTGCATTAAAATTACAAAAATGTATGCAACCAAACCTCAGTGTGCATTAAAATTGCAAAACTGTATGCAACCAAACCTCAGTGTGCATTAAAATTACAAAACTGTATGCAAGCATACCTCAGTGTGCATTAAAATTACAAAACTGTATGCAACCAAACCTCAGTGTGTATTAAAATTACAAAACTGTATGCAACCAAACCTCAGTGTGCATTAAAATTACAAAACTGTATGCAACCAAACCTCAGTGCGCATTAAAATTACAAAACTGTATGCAACTAAACCTGAGTGTGCATTAAAATTACAAAACTGTATGCAACCAAACCTCAGTGTGCATTAAAATTACAAAACTGTATGCAACCAAACCTCTGTGTGCATTAAAATAAGTAAATTGTATGCAACCAATCTTCAGTCTGCATTAAAATTGCAAAACTGTATGCAAGCAAACCTCAGTGTGCATTAGAACTACAAAACTGTATGCAAGCAAACGTGAGAGTGCATTAAAATTACAAAACTGTATGCAACCAAACCTCAGTGTGCATTCAAATTACAAAAATGTATGCAACCAAACCTGAGAGTGCATTAAACTTGCAAAACTGTATGCAAGCAAACCTCACTGTCCATTAAAATTACAAAACTGTATGCAACCAAACCTCAGTGTGCATTAAAATTACAAAACTGTATGCAAGCATACCTCAGTGTGTATTAAAATTACAAAGCTGTATGCAACCAAACCTCAGTGTGCATTAAAATTACAAAACTGTATGCAACCAAACCTCAGTGTGCATTACAATTTCAAAACTGTATGCAACCAAACCTCAGTGTGCAATAAAATTACAAAACTGTATGTAACCAAACCTCAGTGTGCATTAAAATTACAAAACTGTATGCAACCAAACCTCAGTGTGCATTAAAATTACAAAACTGTATGCAACCAAACCTCAGTGTGCAATAAAATTACAAAACTGTATGTAACCAAACCTCAGTGTGCATTAAAATTACAAAACGTTATGCAACAAAACCTCAGTGTGCATTAAAATTACAAAACTGTATGCAACCAAACCTCAGTTTGCATTAAAATTACAAAACCGTATGCAAGCATACCTCAATGTGCATTCCAATTACAAAACTGTACGCAATCTAACCCCAGTGTGCATTAAAATTACAAAACTGTATGCAACCAAACCTCAGTGTGCATTAAAATTACAAAACTGTATGCAACCAAACCTCAGTGTGCATTAAAATTACAAAACTGTATGCAACCAAACCTCAGTGTGCATTAAAATTACAAAACGTTATGCAACCAAACCTCAGAGTGCATTAAAATTACAAAACTGTATGCAACCAAACCTCAGTGTGTATTAAAATTACAAGACTGTATGCAACCAAACCTCAGTGTGCATTAAAATTACAAAACTGTATGCAACCAAACCTCAGTGTGCATTAAAATTACAAAACTGTATGCAACCAAACCTCAGTGTGCATTAAAATTACTAAACTGTATGCAAGCACGCCTCAGTGTGCATTAAAATTACAAAATTGTATGCAACCAAACCTCAGTGACCAATAAAATTACAAAACTGTATGCAACCAAACCTCAGTTTGCATTAAAATTACAAAACTGTATGCGACAAAACCTCAGTGTGCATTAAAATTACAAAACTGTATGCAACTAAACCTCAGTGTGCATTAAAATTACAAAACTGTATGCAACCAAACCTCAGTGTGCATTAAACTTACAAAACTGTTTGCAACCAAACCTCAGTGTGCATTAAAATTACAAAACTGTATGCAACCAAACCTCAGTGTGCATTAAAATTACAAAACTGTATGCAACCAAACCTCAGTGTGCATTAAAATTACAAAACTGTATGCAACCAAACCTCAGTGTGCATTAAAATTACAAAAATGTATGCAACCAAACCTCAGTGTGCATTAAAATTGCAAAACTGTATGCAACCAAACCTCAGTGTGCATTAAAATTACAAAACTGTATGCAAGCATACCTCAGTGTGCATTAAAATTACAAAACTGTATGCAACCAAACCTCAGTGTGTATTAAAATTACAAAACTGTATGCAACCAAACCTCAGTGTGCATTAAAATTACAAAACTGTATGCAACCAAACCTCAGTGCGCATTAAAATTACAAAACTGTATGCAACCAAACCTCAGTGTGCATTAAAATTACAAAACTGTATGCAACCAAACCTCAGTGTGCATTAAAATTACAAAACTGTATGCAACCAAACCTCAGTGTGCATTAAAATTACAAAACTGTATGCAACCAAACCTCAGTGTGCATTAAAATTACAAAACTGTATGCAACCAAACCTCAGTGTGCATTAAAATTACAAAACTGTATGCAACCAAACCTCAGTGTGCATTAAAATTACAAAACTGTATGCAACCAAACCTCAGAGTGCATTAAAATTACAAAACTGTATGCAACCAAACCTCAGTGTGCATTAAAATTACAAAACTGTATGCAACCAAACCTCAGAGTGCATTAAAATTACAAAACTGTATGCAACCAAACCTCAGTGTGCATTAAAATTACAAAACTGTATGCAACCAAACCTCAGTGTGCATTAAAATTACAAAACTGTATGCAACCAAACCTCAGTGTGCATTAAAATTACAAAACTGTATGCAACCAAACCTCAGTGTGCATTAAAATTACAAAACTGTATGCAACCAAACCTCAGTGTGCATTAAAATTACAAAACTGTATGCAACCAAACCTCAGTGTGCATTAAAATTACAAAACTGTATGCAACCAAACCTCAGTGTGCATTAAAATTACAAAACTGTATGCAACCAAACCTCAGTGTGCATTAAAATTACAAAACTGTATGCAACCAAACCTCAGTGTGCATTAAAATTACAAAACCGTATGCAACCAAACCTCAGTGTGCATTAAAATTACAAAACTGTATGCAACCAAACCTCAGTTTGCATTAAAATTACAAAACTGTATGCAACCAAACCTCAGTGTGCATTAAAATTACAAAACTGTATGCAAGCATACCTCAGTGTGCATTAAAATTACAAAACCGTATGCAAGCATACCTCAATGTGCATTCCAATTACAAAACTGTACGCAATCTAACCCCAGTGTGCATTAAAATTACAAAACTGTATGCAACCAAACCTCAGTGTGCATTAAAATTACAAAACTGTATGCAACCAAACCTCAGTGTGCATTAAAATTACAAAACTGTATGCAACCAAACCTCAGTGTGCATTAAAATTACAAAACTGTATGCAACCAAACCTCAGTGTGCATTAAAATTACAAAACTGTATGCAGCCAAACCACAGTGTGCATTAAAATTACAAAACTGTATGCAACCAAACCTCAGTGTGCATTAAAATTACAAAACTGTATGCAACCAAACCTCAGTGTGCATTAAAATTACAAAACTGTATGCAACCAAACCTCAGTGTGCATTAAAATTACAAAACTGTATGCAACCAAACCTCAGTGTGCATTAAAATTACAAAACTGTATGCAACCAAACCTCAGTGTGTATTAAAATTACAAAACTGTATGCAACCAAACCTCAGTGTGCATTAAAATTACAAAACTGTATGCAACCAAACCTCAGTGCGCATTAAAATTACAAAACTGTATGCAACCAAACCTCAGTGTGCATTAAAATAACAAAACTGTATGCAAGCAAACCTCAGTGTGCATTAAAATTACAAAACTGTATGCAAGCAAACCTCAGTGTGCATTAAAATCTACAAAACTGTATGCAACCAAACCTCAGTGTGCATTAAAATTACAAAACTGTATGCAACCAAACCTCAGTGTGCATTAAAATTACAAAACTGTATGCAACCAAACCTCAGTGTGCATTAAAATTACAAATCTGTATGCAACCAAACCTCAGTGTGCATTAAAATTACAAAACTGTATGCAACCAAACCTCAGTGCATTAAAATTACAAAACTGTATGCAAGCATACCTCAGTGTGCATTAAAATTACAAAACTGTATGCAAGCATACCTCAGTGTGTATTAAAATTACAAAGCTGTATGCAACCAAACCTCAGTGTGCATTAAAATTACAAAACTGTATGCAACCAAACCTCAGTGTGCATTAAAATTACAAAACTGTATGCAACCAAACCTCAGTGTGCATTAAAATTACAAAACTGTATGCAACCAAACCTCAGTGTGCATTAAAATTACAAAACTGTATGCAACCAAACCTCAGTGTGCAATAAAATTACAAAACTGTATGTAACCAAACCTCAGTGTGCATTAAAATTACAAAACGTTATGCAACAAAACCTCAGAGTGCATTAAAATTACAAAACTGTATGCAACCAAACCTCGGAGTGCATTAAAATTACAAAACTGTATGCAACCAAACCTCAGTGTGCATTAAAATTACAAAACTGTATGCAAGCAAACCTCAGTTTGCATTAAAATTACAAAACTGTATGGAACCAAACCTCAGTGTGCATTAAAATTACAAAACTGTATGCAACCAAACCTCAGTGTGCATTAAAATTACAAAACTGTATGCAACCAAACCTCAGTGTGCATTAAAATTACAAAACTGTATGCAACCAAACCTCAGTGTGCATTAAAATTACAAAACTGTATGCAACCAAACCTCAGTGTGCATTAAAATTACAAAACTGTATGCAACCAAACCTCAGTGTGCATTAAAATTACAAAACTGTATGCAACCAAACCTCAGAGTGCATTAAAATTACAAAACTGTATGTAACCAAACCTCAGTGTGCATTAAAATTACAAAACTGTATGCAAGCAAACCTCAGTGTGCATTAAAATTACAAAACTGTATGCAAGCAAACCTCAGTGTGCATTAAAATTACAAAACTGTATGCAACCAAACCTCAGTGTGCATTAAAATTACAAAACTGTATGCAACCAAACCTCAGTGTGCATTCAAATTACAAAACTGTATGCAACCAAACCTCAGTGTGCATTAAAATTACAAAACTGTATGCAACCAAACCTCAGTGTGCATTAAAATTACAAAACTGTATGCAACCAAACCTCAGTGTGCATTAAAATTACAAAACTGTATGCAACCAAACCTCAGTGTGCATTAAAATTACAAAACTGTATGCAACCAAACCTCAGTGTGCATTAAAATTACAAAACTGTATGCAACCAAACCTCAGTGTGCATTAAAATTACAAAACTGTATGCAACCAAACCTCAGTGTGCATTAAAATTACAAAACTGTATGCAACCAAACATCAGAGTGCATCAAAATTACAACACTGTATGCAACCAAACCTCAGTGTGCATTAAAATTACAAAACTGTATGCAACCAAACCTCAGTTTGCATTAAAATTACAAAACTGTATGCAACCAAACCTCAGTGTGCATTCCAATTACAAAACTGTATGCAACCAAACCCCAGTGTACATTAAAATTACAAAACTGTATGCAACTAAACCTCAGTGTGCATTAAAATTACAAAACTGTATGCAACCAAACCTCAGTGTGCATTAAAATTACAAAACTGTATGCAACCAAACCTCAGTGTGCATTAAAATTACAAAACTGTATGCAACCAAACCTCAGAGTGCATTAAAATTACAAAACTGTATGCAACCAAACCTCAGTGTGCATTAAAATTACAAAGCTGTATGCAACCAAACCTCAGTGTGCATTAAAATTACAAAACTGTATGCAACCAAACCTCAGTGTGCATTAAAATTACAAAACTGTATGCAACCAAACCTCAGTGTGCATTAAAATTACAAAACTGTATGCAAGCATACCTCAGTGTGCATTAAAATTACAAAACTGTATGCAACCAAACCTCAGTGTGCATTAAAATTACAAAACTGTATGCAACCAAACCTCAGTGTGCAATAAAATTACAAAACTGTATGTAACCAAACCTCAGTGTGCATTAAAATTACAAAACGTTATGCAACAAAACCTCAGAGTGCATTAAAATTACAAAACTGTATGCAACCAAACCTCAGAGTGCATTAAAATTACAAAACTGTATGCAACCAAACCTCAGAGTGCATTAAAATTACAAAACTGTATGCAACCAAACCTCAGTGTGCATTAAAATTACAAAATTGTATGCAAGCATACCTCAGTGTGCATTAAAATTACAAAACCGTATGCAACCAAACCTCAGTGTGCATTAAAATTACAAAACTGTATGCAACCAAACCTCAGTGTGCATTAAAATTACAAAACTGTATGCAACCAAACCTCAGTGTGCATTAAAATTACAAAACTGTATGCAACCAAACCTCAGTGTGCATTAAATCTACAAAACTGTATGCAACCAAACCTCAGTGTGCATTCCAGTTACAAAACTGTATGCAACCAAACCTCAGTGTGCATTAAATCTACAAAACTGTATGCAACCAAACCTCAGTGTGCATTAAAATTACAAAACTGTATGCAACCAAACCTCAGTGTGCATTAAAATTACAAGACTGTATGCAACCAAACCTCAGTGTGCATTAAAATTACAAAACTGTATGCAACCAAACCTCAGTGTGCGTTAAAATTACAAAACATTATGCAACCAAACCTCAGCGTGCATTAAAATTACAAAACTGTATGCAACCAAACCTCAGAGTGCATTAAAATTACAAAACTGTATGCAACCAAACCTCAGTGTGCATTAAAATTACAAAACTGTATGCAACCAAACCTCAGTGTGCATTAAAATTACAAAACTGTATGCAACCAAACCTCAGTGTGCATTAAAATTACAAAACTGTATGCAACCAAACCTCAGTGTGCATTAAAATTACAAAACTGTATGCAACCAAACCTCAGTGTGCATTAAAATTACAAAACTGTATGCAAGCAAACCTCAGTGTGCATTAAAATTACAAAACTGTATGCAACCAAACCTCAGTGTGCATTAAAATTACAAAACTGTATGCAAGCATACCTCAGTGTGCATTAAAATTACAAAACTGTATGCAACCAAACCTCAGTGTGCATTAAAATTACAAAACTGTATGCAACCAAACCTCAGTGTGCATTAAAATTACAAAACTGTATGCAACCAAACCTCAGTGTGCATTAAAATTACAAAACTGTATGCAACCAAACCTCAGTGTGCATTAAAATTACAAAACTGTATGCAACCAAACCTCAGTGTGCATTAAAATTACAAAACTGTATGCAACCAAACCTCAGTGTGCATTAAAATTACAAAACTGTATGCAACCAAACCTCAGAGTGCATTAAAATTACAAAACTGTATGCAACCAAACCTCAGTGTGCATTAAAATTACAAAAGTGTATGCAACCAAACCTCAGAGTGCATTAAAATTACAAAACTGTATGCAACCAAACCTCAGTGTGCATTAAACTTACAAAACTGTTTGCAACCAAACCTCAGTGTGCATTAAAATTACAAAACTCTATGCAAGCATACCTCAGTGTGCATTAAAATTACAAAACTGTATGCAACCAAACCTCAGTGTGTATTAAAATTACAAAACTGTATGCAACCAAACCTCAGTGTGCATTAAAATTACAAAACTGTATGCAACCAAACCTCAGTGTGTATTAAAATTACAAAACTGTATGCAACCAAACCTCAGTGTGCATTAAAATTACAAAACTGTATGCAACCAAACATCAGAGTGCATTAAAATTGCAAAACTGTATGCAACCAAACCTCAGAGTGCATTAAAATTACAAAACTGTATGCAACCAAACCTCAGTGTGCATTAAAATTACAAAACTGTATGCAACCAAACCTCAGTTTGTATTAAAATTAAAAAACTGTATGCAACCAAACCTCAGTGTGCATTAAAATTACAAGACTGTATGCAAGCATACCTCAGTGTGCATTAAAATTACAAAACTGTATGCAACCAAACCTCAGTGTGCATTAAAATTACAAAACTGTATGCAACCAAACCTCAGTGTGCATTAAAATTACAAAACTGTATGCAACCAAACCTCAGTGTGCATTAAAATTACAAAACTGTATGCAAGCAAACCTCAGTTTGCATTAAAATTACAAAACTGTATGCAAGCAAACCTCAGTGTGCATTAAAATTACAAAACTGTATGCAACCAAACCTCAGTGTGCATTAAAATTACAAAACTGTATGCAACCAAACCTCAGTGTGCATTAAAATTACAAAACTGTATGCAACCAAACCTCAGTGTGCATTAAAATTACAAAACTGTATGCAAGCATACCTCAGTGTGCATTAAAATTACAAAACTGTATGCAAGCAAACCTCAGTGTGCATTAAAATTACAAAACTGTATGCAACCAAACCTCAGTGTGCATTAAAATTACAAAACTGTATGCAACCAAACCTCAGTGTGCATTAAAATTACAAAACTGTATGCAACCAAACCTCAGTGTGCATTAAAATTACAAAACTGTATGCAACCAAACCTCAGTGTGCATTAAAATTACAAAACTGTATGCAACCAAACCTCAGTGTGCATTAAAATTACAAAACTGTATGCAACCAAACCTCAGTGTGCATTAAAATTACAAAACCGTATGCAACCAAACCTCAGTGTGCATTAAAATTACAAAACTGTATGCAACCAAACCTCAGTTTGCATTAAAATTACAAAACTGTATGCAACCAAACCTCAGTGTGCATTAAAATTACAAAACTGTATGCAAGCATACCTCAATGTGCATTCCAATTACAAAACTGTACGCAATCTAACCCCAGTGTGCATTAAAATTACAAAACTGTATGCAACCAAACCTCAGTGTGCATTAAAATTACAAAACTGTATGCAACCAAACCTCAGTGTGCATTAAACTTACAAAACTGTATGCAAGCAAACCTCAGTGTGTATTAAAATTACAAAACTGTATGCAACCAAACCTCAGTGTGCATTAAAATTACAAAACTGTATGCAACCAAACCTCAGTGTGCATTAAAATTACAAAACTGTATGCAACCAAACCTCAGTGTGCATTAAAATTACAAAACTGTATGCAACCAAACCTCAGTGTGCATTAAAATTACAAAACTGTATGCAACCAAACCTCAGTGTGCGTTAAAATTACAAAACATTATGCAACCAAACCTCAGCGTGCATTAAAATTACAAAACTGTATGCAACCAAACCTCAGAGTGCATTAAAATTACAAAACTGTATGCAACCAAACCTCAGAGTGCATTAAAATTACAAAACTGTATGCAACCAAACCTCAGTGTGCATTAAAATTAAAAAACTGTATGCAACCAAACCTCAGTGTGCATTAAAATTAGAAAACTGTATGCAACCAAACCTCAGTGTGCATTAAAATTACAAGACTGTATGCAACCATACCTCAGTGTGCATTAAAATTACTAAACTGTATGCAACCAAACCTCAGTGTGCATTAAAATTACAAAACCGTATGCAACCAAACCTCAGTGTGCATTAAAATTACAAAACTGTATGCAACCAAACCTCAGTTTGCATTAAAATTACAAAACTGTATGCAACCAAACCTCAGTGTGCATTAAAATTACAAAACTGTATGCAACCAAACCTCAGTGTGCATTAAAATTACAAAACTGTATGCAAGCAAACCTCAGTGTGCATTAAAATTACAAAACTGTATGCAACCAAACCTCAGTGTGCATTAAAATTACAAAACTGTATGCAACCAAACCTCAGTGTGCATTAAAATTACAAAACTGTATGCAACCAAACCTCAGTTTGTATTAAAATTACAAAACTGTATGCAACCAAACCTCAGTGTGCATTAAAATTACAAGACTGTATGCAAGCATACCTCAGTGTGCATTAAAATTACAAAACTGTATGCAACCAAACCTCAGTGTGCATTCCAGTTACAAAACTGTATGCAACCAAACCTCAGTGTGCATTAAATCTACAAAACTGTATGCAACCAAACCTCAGTGTGCATTAAAATTACAAAACTGTATGCAACCAAACCTCAGTGTGCATTAAAATTACAAAACTGTATGCAACCAAACCTCAGTGTGCATTAAAATTACAAAACTGTATGCAACCAAACCTCAGTGTGCATTAAAATTACAAAACTCTATGCAAGCATACCTCAGTGTGCATTAAAATTACAAAACTGTATGCAACCAAACCTCAGTGTGCATTAAAATTACAAAACTGTATGCAACCAAACCTCAGCGTGCATTAAAATTACAAAACTGTATGCAACCAAACCTCAGAGTGCATTAAAATTACAAAACTGTATGCAACCAAACCTCAGTGTGCATTAAAATTACAAAACTGTATGCAACCAAACCTCAGTTTGTATTAAAATTACAAAGCTGTATGCAACCAAACCTCAGTGTGCATTAAAATTACAAAACTGTATGCAACCAAACCTCAGTGTGCATTAAAATTACAAAACTGTATGCAACCAAACCTCAGTGTGCATTAAAATTACAAAACTGTATGCAAGCAAACCTCAGTTTGCATTAAAATTACAAAACTGTATGCAACCAAACCTCAGTGTGCATTAAAATTACAAAACTGTATGCAACCAAACCTCAGTGTGCATTAAAATTACAAAATTGTATGCAAGCATACCTCAGTGTGCATTAAAATTACAAAACCGTATGCAACCAAACCTCAGTGTGCATTAAAATTACAAAACTGTATGCAACCAAACCTCAGTGTCCATTAAAATTACAAAACTGTATGCAACCAAACCTCAGTTTGCATTAAAATTACAAAACTGTATGCGACAAAACCTCAGTGTGCATTAAAATTACAAAACTGTATGCAACCAAACCTCAGTGTGCATTAAAATTACAAAACTGTATGCAACCAAACCTCAGTGTGCATTAAAATTACAAAACTGTATGCAACCAAATCCCAGTGTACATTAAAATTACAAAACTGTATGCAACTAAACCTCAGTGTGCATTAAAATTACAAAACTGTATGCAACCAAACCTCAGTGTGCATTAAAATTACAAAACTGTATGCAACCAAACCTCAGTGTGCATTAAAATTACAAAACTGTATGCAACCAAACCTCAGTGTGCATTAAAATTACAAAACTGTATGCTACCAACCCTCAGTCTGCATTAAAATTACAAAACCGTATGCAACCAAACCTCAGTGTGCATTAAAATTACAAAACTGTATGCAAGCACACCTCACTGTGCATTAAAATTACAAAACTGTATGCAACCAAACCTCAGTGTGCATTAAAATTACAAAACCGTATGCAACCAAACCTCAGTGTGCATTAAAATTACAAAACTGTATGCAACCAAACCTCAGTGTGCATTAAAATTACAAAACTGTATGCAACCAAACCTCAGTGTGCATTAAAATTACAAAACTGTATGCAACCAAAGCTCAGTGTGCATTAAAATTACAAAACTGTATGCAACCAAACCTCAGCGTGCATTAAAATTACAAAACTGTATGCAACCAAACCTCAGTGTGCATTAAAATTACAAAACTGTATGCAACCAAACCTCAGAGTGCATTAAAATTACAAAACTGTATGCAACCAAACCTCAGTGTGCATTAAAATTACAAAACTGTATGCAACCAAACCTCAGTGTGCATTAAAATTACAAAACTGTATGCAACCAAACCTCAGTGTGCATTAAAATTACAAAACTGTATGCAACCAAACCTCAGTGTGCATTAAAATTACAAAACTGTATGCAACCAAACCTCAGTGTGCATTAAAATTACAAAACTGTATGCAACCAAACCTCAGTGTGCATTAAAATTACAAAACTGTATGCAACCAAACCTCAGTGTGTATTAAAATTACAAAACTGTATGCAACCAAACCTCAGTGTGCATTAAAATTACAAAACTGTATGCAACCAAACCTCAGTGTGCATTAAAATTACAAAACTGTATGCAACCAAACCTCAGTGTGCATTAAAATTACAAAACTGTATGCAACCAAACCTCAGTGTGCATTAAAATTACAAAACTGTATGCAACCAAACCTCAGTGTGCATTAAAATTACAAAACTGTATGCAACCAAACCTCAGTGTGCATTAAAATTACAAAACTGTATGCAACCAAACCTCAGTGTGCATTAAAATTACAAAACTGTATGCAAGCATACCTCAGTGTGCATTAAAATTACAAAACTGTATGCAACCAAACCTCAGTGTGCATTAAAATTACAAAACTGTATGCAACCAAACCTCAGTGTGCATTAAAATTACAAAACTGTATGCAACCAAACCTCAGTGTGCATTAAAATTACAAAACTGTATGCAACCAAACCTCAGTGTGCATTAAAATTACAAAACTGTATGCAACCAAACCTCAGTGTGCATTAAAATTACAAAACTGTATGCAACCAAACCTCAGTGTGCATTAAAATTACAAAACTGTATGCAACCAAACCTCAGTGTGCATTAAAATTACAAAACTGTATGCAACCAAACCTCAGTGTGCATTAAAATTACAAAACTGTATGCAACCAAACCTCAGTGTGCATTAAAATTACAAAACTGTATGCAACCAAACCTCAGAGTGCATTAAAATTACAAAACTGTTTGCAACCAAACCTCAGTGTGCATTAAAATTACAAAAATGTATGCAACCAAATCTCAGTGTGCATTAAAATTGCAAAACTGTATGCAACCAAACCTCAGTGTGCATTAAAATTACAAAACTGTATGCAACCAAACCGCAATGTGCATTAAAATTACAAAACTGTATGCAACCAAACCTCAGTTTGCATTAAAATTACAAAACTGTATGCAACCAAACCTCAGTGTGCATTAAAATTACAAAACTGTATGCAAGCATACCTCAGTGTGCATTAAAATTACAAAACTGTATGCAAGCATACCTCAGTGTGCATTAAAATTACAAAACTGTATGCAACCAAACCCCAGTGTACATTAAAATTACAAAACTGTATGCAACTAAACCTCAGTGTGCATTAAAATTACAAAACTGTATGCAACCAAACCTCAGTGTGCATTAAAATTACAAAACTGTATGCAACCAAACCTCAGTGTGCATTAAAATTACAAAACTGTATGCAACCAAACCTCAGTGTGCATTAAAATTACAAAACTGTATGCAACCAAACCTCAGAGTGCATTAAAATTACAAAACTGTATGCAACCAAACCTCAGTGTGCATTAAAATTACAAAAGTGTATGCAACCAAACCTCAGAGTGCATTAAAATTACAAAACTGTATGCAACCAAACCTCAGAGTGCATTAAAATTACAAAACTGTATGCAACCAAACCTCAGTGTGCATTAAAATTACAAAACTGTATGCAACCAAACCTCAGTGTGCATTAAAATTACAAAACTCTATGCAAGCATACCTCAGTGTGCATTAAAATTACAAAACTGTATGCAACCAAACCTCAGTGTGTATTAAAATTACAAAACTGTATGCAACCAAACCTCAGTGTGCATTAAAATTACAAAACTGTATGCAACCAAACCTCAGTGTGCATTAAAATTACAAAACTGTATGCAACCAAACCTCAGTGTGCATTAAAATTACAAAACTGTATGCAAGCATACCTCAGTGTGCATTAAAATTACAAAACTGTATGCAAGCATACCTCAGTGTGCATAAAAATTACAAAACTGTATGCAACCAAACCTCAGTGTGCATTAAAATTACAAAACTGTATGCAACCAAACCTCAGAGTGCATTAAAATTACAAAACTGTATGCAACCAAACCTCAGTGTGCATTAAAATTACAAAACTGTATGCAAGCAAACCTCAGTGTGCATTAAAATTACAAAACTGTATGCAACCAAACCTCAGTGTGCATTAAAATTACAAAACTGTATGCAAGCAAACCTCAGTGTGCATTAAAATTACAAAACTGTATGCAACCAAACCTCAGTGTGCATTAAAATTACAAAACTGTATGCAAGCATACCTCAGTGTGCATTAAAATTACAAAACTGTATGCAAGCATACCTCAGTGTGTATTAAAATTACAAAGCTGTATGCAACCAAACCTCAGTGTGCATTAAAATTACAAAACTGTATGCAACCAAACCTCAGTGTGCATTAAAATTACAAAACTGTATGCAACCAAACCTCAGTGTGCAATAAAATTACAAAACTGTATGTAACCAAACCTCAGTGTGCATTAAAATTACAAAACGTTATGCAACAAAACCTCAGAGTGCATTAAAATTACAAAACTGTATGCAACCAAACCTCAGAGTGCATTAAAATTACAAAACTGTATGCAACCAAACCTCAGTGTGCATTAAAATTACAAAACTGTATGCAAGCATACCTCAGTGTGCATTAAAATTACAAAACCGTATGCAAGCATACCTCAATGTGCATTCCAATTACAAAACTGTATGCAACCAAACCTCAGTGTGCATTAAAATTACAAAACTGTATGCAACCAAACCTCAGTGTGCATTAAAATTACAAAACTGTATGCAACCAAACCTCAGAGTGCATTAAAATTACAAAACTGTATGCAACCAAACCTCAGTGTGCATTAAAATTACAAAACTGTATGCAACCAAACCTCAGTGTGCATTAAAATTACAAAACTGTATGCAACCAAACCTCAGTTTGCATTAAAATTACAAAACTGTATGCAACCAAACCTCAGTGTGCATTAAAATTACAAAACTGTATGCAAGCATACCTCAGTGTGCATTAAAATTACAAAACCGTATGCAAGCATACCTCAATGTGCATTCCAATTACAAAACTGTATGCAACCAAACCTCAGTGTGCATTAAAATTACAAAACTGTATGCAACCAAACCTCAGTGTGCATTAAAATTACAAAACTGTATGCAACCAAACCTCAGTGTGCATTAAAATTACAAAACTGTATGCAACCAAACCTCAGTGTGCATTAAAATTACAAAACTGTATGCAACCAAACCTCGGAGTGCATTAAAATTACAAAACTGTATGCAACCAAACCTCAGTGTGTATTAAAATTACAAAACTATATGCAACCAAACCTCAGAGTGCATTAAAATTACAAAACTGTATGCAACCAAACCTCAGAGTGCATTAAAATTACAAAACTGTATGCAACCAAACCTCAGTGTGCATTAAAATTACAAAACTGTATGCAACCAAACCTCAGTGTGCATTAAAATTACAAAACTGTATGCAAGCAAACCTCAGTTTGCATTAAAATTACAAAACTGTATGCAAGCAAACCTCAGTGTGCATTAAAATTACAAAACTGTATGCAAGCATACCTCAGTGTGCATTAAAATTACAAAACTGTATGCAACCAAACCTCAGTGTGCATTAAAATTACAAAACTGTATGCAACCAAACCTCAGTGTGCATTAAAATTACAAAACTGTATGCAACCAAACCTCAGTTTGCATTAAAATTACAAAACTGTATGCAACCAAACCTCAGTGTGCATTAAAATTACAAAACTGTATGCAAGCATACCTCAGTGTGCATTAAAATTACAAAACCGTATGCAAGCATACCTCAATGTGCATTCCAATTACAAAACTGTATGCAACCAAACCTCAGTGTGCATTAAAATTACAAAACTGTATGCAACCAAACCTCAGAGTGCATTAAAATTACAAAACTGTATGCAACCAAACCTCAGTGCATTAAAATTACAAAACTGTATGCAAGCATACCTCAGTGTGCATTACAATTACAAAACTGTATGCAACCAAACCTCAGTGTGCATTAAAATTACAAAACTGTATGCAACCAAACCTCAGTGTGCATTAAAATTACAAAACTGTATGCAACCAAACCTCAGTGTGCATTAAAATTACAAAACTGTATGCAAGCATACCTCAGTGTGCATTAAAATTACAAAACTGTATGCAACCAAACCTCAGTGTGCATTAAAATTACAAAACTGTATGCAAGCATACCTCAGTGTGCATTAAAATTACAAAACTGTATGCAACCAAACCTCAGTGTGCATTAAAATTTCAAAACTGTATGCAACCAAACCTCAGTGTGCAATAAAATTACAAAACTGTATGTAACCAAACCTCAGTGTGTATTAAAATTACAAAACTGTATGCAACCAAATCTCAGTGTGCATTAAAATTACAAAACTGTATGCAACCAAACCTCAGTGCATTAAAATTACAAAACTGTATGCAACCAAACCTCAGTGTGCATTAAAATTACAAAACTGTATGCAAGCAAACCTCAGTTTGCATTAAAATTACAAAACTGTATGCAAGCATACCTCAGTGTGCATTAAAATTACAAAACTGTATGCAACCAAACCTCAGTGTGCATTAAAATTACAAAACTGTATGCAACCAAACCTCAGTGTGCATTAAAATTACAAAACTGTATGCAACCAAACCTCAGTTTGCATTAAAATTACAAAACTGTATGCAACCAAACCTCAGTGTGCATTAAAATTACAAAACTGTATGCAAGCATACCTCAGTGTGCATTAAAATTACAAAACTGTATGCAACCAAACCTCAGTGTGCATTAAAATTACAAAACTGTATGCAACCAAACCTCAGTGTGCATTAAAATTACAAAACGTTATGCAACCAAACCTCAGAGTGCATTAAAATTACAAAACTGTATGCAACCAAACCTCAGTGTGTATTAAAATTACAAAACTGTATGCAACCAAACCTCAGTGTGCATTAAAATTACAAAACTGTATGCAACCAAACCTCAGAGTGCATTAAAATTACAAAACTGTATGCAACCAAACCTCAGTTTGCATTAAAATTACAAAACTGTATGCAACCAAACCTCAGTGTGCATTAAAATTACAAAACCGTATGCAAGCATATCTCAATGTGCATTCCAATTACAAAACTGTATGCAACCAAACCTCAGTGTGCATTAAAATTACAAAACTGTATGCAACCAAACCTCAGAGTGCATTAAAATTACAAAACTGTATGCAATCAAACCTCAGAGTGCATTAAAATTACAAAACTGTATGCAACCAAACCTCAGAGTGCATTAAAATTACAAAACTGTATGCAACCAAACCTCAGAGTGCATTAAAATTACAAAACTGTATGCAACCAAACCTCAGAGTGCATTAAAATTACAAAACTGTATGCAACCAAACCTCAGTGTGCATTAAAATTACAAAACTGTATGCAAGCAAACCTCAGTTTGCATTAAAATTACAAAACTGTATGCAAGCAAACCTCAGTGTGCATTAAAATTACAAAACTGTATGCAAGCATACCTCAGTGTGCATTAAAATTACAAAACCGTATGCAAGCATACCTCAATGTGCATTCCAATTACAAAACTGTATGCAACCAAACCTCAGTGTGCATTAAAATTACAAAACTGTATGCAACCAAACCTCAGTGTGCATTAAAATTACAAAACTGTATGCAAGCAAACCTCAGTTTGCATTAAAATTACAAAACTGTATGCAAGCAAACCTCAGTGTGCATTAAAATTACAAAACTGTATGCAAGCATACCTCAGTGTGCATTAAAATTACAAAACTGTATGCAACCAAACCTCAGTGTGCATTAAAATTACAAAACTGTATGCAACCAAACCTCAGTGTGCATTAAAATTACAAAACTGTATGCAACCAAACCTCAGTGTGCATTAAAATTACAAAACTGTATGCAAGCAAACCTCAGTTTGCATTAAAATTACAAAACTGTATGCAAGCAAACCTCAGTGTGCATTAAAATTACAAAACTGTATGCAAGCATACCTCAGTGTGCATTAAAATTACAAAACCGTATGCAAGCATACCTCAATGTGCATTCCAATTACAAAACTGTATGCAACCAAACCTCAGTGTGCATTAAAATTACAAAACTGTATGCAACCAAACCTCAGTGTGCATTAAAATTACAAAACTGTATGCAACCAAACCTCAGTGTGCATTAAAATTACAAAACTGTATGCAACCAAACCTCAGTGTGCATTAAAATTACAAAACTGTATGCAACCAAACCTCAGAGTGCATTAAAATTACAAAACTGTATGCAACCAAACCTCAGTGTGCATTAAAATTACAAAACTGTATGCAACCAAACCTCAGTGTGCATTAAAATTACAAAACTGTATGCAACCAAACCTCAGTGTGCATTAAAATTACAAAACTGTATGCAACCAAACCTCAGTGTGCATTAAAATTACAAAACTGTATGCAACCAAACCTCAGTGTGCATTAAAATTACAAAACTGTATGCAACCAAACCTCAGTGTGCGTTAAAATTACAAAACTGTATGCAACCAAACCCCAGTGTACATTAAAATTACAAAACTGTATGCAACTAAACCTCAGTGTGCATTAAAATTACAAAACTGTATGCAACCAAACCTCAGTGTGCATTAAAATTACAAAACTGTATGCAACCAAACCTCAGTGTGCATTAAAATTACAAAACTGTATGCAACCAAACCTCAGTGTGCATTAAAATTACAAAACTGTATGCAAGCAAACCTCAGTGTGCATTAAAATTACAAAACTGTATGCAACCAAACCTCAGTGTGCATTAAAATTACAAAACTGTATGCAACCAAACCTCAGTGTGCATTAAAATTACAAAACTGTATGCAACCAAACCTCAGTTTGTATTAAAATTACAAAACTGTATGCAACCAAACCTCAGTGTGCATTAAAATTACAAGACTGTATGCAGCCAAACCTCAGTGTGCATTAAAATTACAAAACTGTATGCAACCAAACCTCAGTGTGCATTAAAATTACAAAACTGTATGCAACCAAACCTCAGTGTGCATTAAAATTACAAAACTGTATGCAACCAAACCTCAGTGTGCGTTAAAATTACAAAACATTATGCAACCAAACCTCAGTGTGCATTAAAATTACAAAACTGTATGCAACCAAACCTCAGTGTGCATTAAAATTACAAAACTGTATGCAACCAAACCTCAGTGTGCATTAAAATTACAAAACTGTATGCAACCAAACCTCAGTGTGCATTAAAATTACAAAACTGTATGCAACCAAACCTCAGTGTGCATTAAAATTACAAAACTGTATGCAACCAAACCTCAGTGTGCATTAAAATTACAAAACTGTATGCAACCAAACCTCAGTGTGCATTAAAATTACAAAACTGTATGCAACCAAACCTCAGTGTGCATTAAAATTACAAAACTGTATGCAACCAAACCTCAGAGTGCATTAAAATTACAAAACTGTATGCAACCAAACCTCAGAGTGCATTAAAATTACAAAACTGTATGCAACCAAACCTCAGAGTGCATTAAAATTACAAAACTGTATGCAACCAAACCTCAGAGTGCATTAAAATTACAAAACTGTATGCAACCAAACCTCAGTGTGCATTAAAATTACAAAACTGTATGCAACCAAACCTCAGTGTGCATTAAAATTACAAAACTGCATGCAGCCAAACCTCAGTGTGCATTAAAATTTCAAAACTGTATGCAACCAAACCTCAGTGTGCATTAAAATTACAAAACTTTATGTAACCAAACCTCAGTGTGCATTAAAATTACAAAATGTTATGCAAACAAACCTCAGAGTGCATTAAAATTATAAAACTGTATGCATCCAAACCTCAGTGTGCATTAAAATTACAAAACTGTGTGCAACCAAACCTCAGAGTGCATTAAAATTACAAAACTGTTTGCAACCAAACCTCAGTGTGCATTAAAATTACAAAAATGTATGCAACCAAACCTCAGTGTGCATTAAAATTACAAAACTGTATGCAAGCATACCTCAGTGTGCATTAAAATTACAAAACTCTATGCAAGCATACTTCAGTGTGCATTAAAATTACAAAACTGTATGCAACCAAACCTCAGTGTGTATTAAAATTACAAAACTGTATGCAACCAAACCTCAGTGTGCATTAAAATTACAAAACTGTATGCAACCAAACCTCAGTGCGCATTAAAATTACAAAACTGTATGCAAGCATACCTCAGTGTGCATTAAAATTACAAAACTGTATGCAAGCATACCTCAGTATGCATTCAAATTACAAAACTGTATGCAACCAAACCTCAGTGTGCATTAAAATTACAAAACTGTATGCATCCAAACCTCAGTGTGCATTAAAATTACAAAACTGTATGCAACCAAACCTCAGTGTGCATTAAAATTACAAAACGTTATGCAACCAAACCTCAGTGTGCATTAAAATTACAAAACTGTATGCAACCAAACCTCAGTGTGCATTAAAATTACAAAACTGTATGCAACCCAACCTCAGTGTGCATTAAAATTACAAAACTGTATGCCACCAAACCTCAGATGCATTAAAATTACAATACTATATGCAAGCATACCTCACTGTGCATTAAAATTACAAAACTGTATGCAACCAAACCTCAGAGTGCATTAAAATTACAAAACTGTATGCAACCAAACCTCAGTGTGCGTTAAAATTACAAAACTGTATGCAAGCATACCTCAGTATGCATTAAAATTACAGAACTGTATGCAAGCAAACCTCAGTGTGCATTAAAATTACAAAACTGCATGCAAGCATACCTCAGTGGCCATTAAAATATTTGCAGTTGAGTTAGTTTCCATTTAGACAATGATTCCAGTATTGAATTTTGTGAAGATTGAGCACTTCACTGGCAGTCTTCTGGGCTTAGCAGAAGTAATGTGGGTGTAGCCAATACTTCCTCAACATTTGCAAATGGACTCTTCAGATTATGAAGGGGGAGACAACTTCAAAAACTTATCAGTGCAAGGATCCTGGTATCATCAGCAAAGGCTTTTTACATCATCATAAAAATTCCAAGAGCTGTTTCAGAAATGTGTAGTCTTTTCAGGACAGTTTTTAAGCCAGCCAGCTTCCCATCATCACAGGCAATAAAGCAGCGATGTTGTACACCAGTAAGCAGGAGACATAAGGTCTGTCAACATTTTCTTGTCATCACCATGAATATTAATCATTAGGTCACTTATGTAGTAGCCTAAGCTATACAGAATGTATTCTGCCAAGGACTGACTATATGGGACATAGCCTTCCAAGGACTGGTTGTCTGTTCTGCATCTAAAGCTTTAGTGTGTCTTCCACATGCCATACATCTAAGACGAAATGAGGGCATGCTCGTAAAAAGTAGAAATACAGGTGGCAGAATTCAGAACTACCTTGCCATTGAAACTACCAGTAAAACTCACTCTTTGCTACATCTTCACAGGTACAGCTGTCAGCTAGTTTCATCAAGATAGCAGATAAATATGCCATTAGAGACTTTCTTCCTATTTTTCTAGAAGTGCATCCTCTTTGCCATTAACGTCTAACGGAAAGCTTGTGAAAGGAGCATGACATTCATTTTTTTCACTCAAAACCCTTAGCAGCAGGAATAATTCCTTAACACATCATTTAAAGAATCAGTAGCCAAAGGCTTTAACCCACAGGGCCATGGAGCTGGTTTTCAGTTTTCTGGATGTCTGTCCTCTATTCCTCAAGAAAATAAAAGTTAGAAGAAAGCTTCTGTTTCCCTTCCAGCTCCCTCTTTACTTTGGCTTCTGATGGACAAATCCCATGAGGCCATGTCTTAATCCTTTGACCATTTGTTAGCTACTTTTGACTCCTCTAATTTTCATTCTGAGGCAGCTACAAGCCGGAAGATGGTCATGTTTCCCAAGGCCACTTATACATCCACTTTTGGCATGGAAGAACCACTCTTGATAGGACCAGAAGAAGAGGCTGTTCTCTATCCTTTGCTGTACTGAAGTATCAGCTACCTATGGAGAAGGCTGGATGTCAGAATGCTCTTTTTCCCTTCAGACTCACAGGACAAGAACTCATAAGCTGAAGTATATATTGGTTTAGCCTTTTTTGACTGGGTTATTCCACTAGGTTAGTAGGTTCTTTTCAGGGGACACATGAAGTGGTATTTGTATGTACCATGAGATCTTTACATCCAACTGAACCACTACCAAATTGAGCAGATGGGGCCTCAGACTAACATCTCATTTGAAGGATGGTACACTCAGGAGTGCATTACCCCCTTTATGCTGCACTGTACTGTCAGCGACTGATCTGCCTGGTGTGGGAATAGAACCGACAGCCTTCTACAACAAAGTCAAGGGAAGAGTGTTTTCCTTTTGTCAAAAGCTTACTTAAAGCATTCCAATATATTCTCCAGGTTTCTTTTCTTATTCAGAAGACGTTCCAAATGACAAAATAATGGAACGAGAGCGCTAAAACATGTGTCTCATTTTGGTGTGCCTAATTGCTGACAGTACCAGGGTGCTGCATCCATTTGAAGTTTCAACAGTGAATTCTTTATTTGGTAGTTATGAGTTTTTGTTTCTATAGCTAAATCTATTTCTATTTTTTTTCCACTCAGACTTCCATCATTGTGAGTTCATACCTCAGGATTTTGGGTTCCATGACATCTAGTACTCTTGTGCTACCGCTGTCAAGACTCCACATGAGAAAGATACATTGGTATCTGAAGTCTCTTTGGTCCCAGTACTGGCATCCTTTGTCTTTTCAAATCTCAGTGCAGGGGTTTTCAGAAGATAAATCATTTGGTGGAGACAGCAAATTCCCCTAAATCCTTATCTTACCTCGTACCTTCCTGCTCCCAAGTAGTCAGGCAACAGTGGTACTCCCTTCTTTTTGAAATGGCCTGGAGTAATTACGACAAGCTTCCTCACAGAGTGGATCTAATCAGACATAGTCAAGGGTGTTTGACACTCCCCAGCCCCAGTCAACTATCTCAATTCATTCCCTGCACGATGGTACTGGTAGAACCTAAAAACAAATGGTCAGTTAAGATTTATTTTCTCTCCTCATAAAATTGGGCCTATTTAATTCAAATATTGGGCTCCTCAATAAACTTAAGATAGGAGCATATGCCCTATGAGTAAAAACTCAGAACATTCTTGCCCCCAAGAGTTAATTTTGGAACTAAAAAAGCACAACTGCACAGGCTGCAGAGGCTTCCAGAAATTAATAATATATAATATTGAGCTAAACTGTATATACTGAAACTTTAGCCATACAAAAGTAATTGCTTTTTAATAAGCTAGCTCACACTATAGATTGCTGTGATATTTGATGGATCTGGTAAAGCACTTCCACTGTGAAAGCTGTTTTTTTTTTTTCAATTTTGGAAATCCCCTTGATATCCTTGGTGGCCTCGGTGGGTTTTCTGAGAAAGACTTGTAAACACCAGGTGAACTAATCTTTCTGATAAAGAATCTTACGTAATTATTTCTTTAAGATTTATCATTCAATTTTAATAACTGCTGAAAAAGGAAAGGGATATAGACTCTGAGTAGAAACAGTTGAGTCCACTTTTCCTATTGGTCCCTTCAATAAGGCATTTAAATTAGGATGACAAGCCATCCACCAACCACATTCTGGCAAGCCTACATGCCTGTCATTGCTCAAGCATCTCAAAAGTGAGTTTGTAACAAATGTGATCCCATAAAATATTTTGGATGACAAGAACGCTCATCCATGAAATAAAAAGGTTTTCTAAAAAACAGCACATTATTCATCCGTTTGGGGGGATCTAGGAACTTAGGATCAAATAAGTTCATTTTTATTAATCTGGTTTATTTAATGTTCAGGGTCTCTAACTTTATTTCTGATAATTTTAGTTCATATTGAACTTCAGCACCACTGAAGGGAAGGTTGGATACAGAAATCTCCTTTACCAAATCTGGATCCTTTTTGACCTTTTCATAAAGATGGGGTATCATTAAGAACTAATCCTTTCATACCAGAAGTGCTTTCACAGTTTACTTTGAATCACTCTTTTCATCTCTCTGTATTCTTTCTTGAAGCAAAACATCTAAAAAAATAAGGGTGATAAAATTCTGCAAACTCTGGATGCCCACAGTCAATTCAGATACTACATTAACAGGACAAAATATTTCAGAAGTTCAAACCAATAATTCTTTGCTTATGCAGGTAAAAATGAAGTACAACCAATAACAAAACAGACTGTTTTCAAATGATTGTTCTATGCTATAGCAATAACCCATGCCTGGATGTAGGTAATGCTGGATTTACCCACGGTTGGTGTGGTTTGGTCATGAGGGTGAAGCCTGAGGGATCAAACAAAGCCAACCGTGTGTAAATCCAGCATTACCCACACCCAGAAGAGGGTTATTGCTGTTATACAATGATATTATTTAAGAAAAAAAATAATTACTTTTCTTAAATAATGGCATTGTATAATGCCTCCTTGTTGCCCTTCCACAGCTGTCTGGTATTCTGCTGCAGTTCTGATGTACTGCACAAGCGTATGCCTACGCAGTACATCAGAGCTGTGGGCAAAAGCAATGGAGAAAGCAAGATCTCCATTGCTTTTTACTGTTTCGCTATGTTAAATGGATTTAACATAGTGAGGCAGCTTTAAAATAAGCAACGGAGAATCTCTGTTGCTTATTTTAAAGCTGTCTCGCTATGTTAAACCCATTTAACATAGCGAGACAGTTTTGAAAAAAGCAATGGAGAAAGCAAGATCTCCGTTGCTTTTTACAAACTGTTTCACTATGTTAAATGGGTTTAACATAGCGAGACAGCTTTAAAATAAGCAACGGAGATCTCCATTGCATTTTTTTAAACTTGTCTCGCTATGTTAAACTCCTTTAACATAGCGAGACAGAGTTTTAAAAAAGACTTATACTAATGGAAAAAGTCCGGGCGACCAGACATTTTTCCATTAGTATAAGTCGATTTACAACGTGCATGTTGGCCAATCAGCGTGCACGTTTTGGAATTTTAATGGGGGGTCATGGTATAATATTCATTTTTGTTATTCTCATCAAGGGAAGTTCCTCTTAGGCAAACTCAGAGCCCATTTTACCAGGGCTGTGGCTACTTCTGCAGCTTTTTGGAAGGAAGATGATTTTAGATTTATTCTAGAGGTAGCAACCTGCTCTTCTGTACATACATTTTCCAATCACTGTAAAACTGATTTATTCTCCAGAGCAAGGGTACGATTTTCTACAACTATATTTCAAGGACTCTTGAAATCTGATCCTTCTTCCTCCTTCCTATGTATCTAAGCTGTGGTAATTGTCGCATATAGCTTAGACTACTGCAACCATGGTCTAATGATGGACATAGTACAGTTGTTTAAGTAAAGTTAACATATCAGTAGATGTTTAAATAGGTCACTGTTGCAGTACAAAGAGTCTCCCTCCTGCCCCCCCCTTCTTTTTCTACCAGGACAAGGATTTCTATCTTTCCTTTTTCTACCAGCATGTACTTCGGTTTTCAAGAATCTAACCTCCTTTTTTTGATTGGGGGCAAGAACATTTTAAGTTTTGGTACCCATACATCTACTTTTATACAGGGATAATCTCCTGCCTCCTTGGATGTGCAGGCACATATTAGGCACCCCCAAGCTTTATAGCACAGGGTACTGCAACAGTCATCAATGCAAACATCTCTTACTGTACGTTTACTTGCACAACTGTACTTTTTCCAAACTTCTTGGATCTATAACCTCAGAAGAGTGATAGGAAACAGATGTTGAAGGTGAAGCATATTGACTTGCTCATAAAGTCTTCTACACTAGACACTAATGATGAAGACAGCACAGATCCCCCACCCCAATGACCTGAAATTTGGGGAATCCTAGAAATGATGAAAGAGAAAGGGAGATGCCTCACCAGCCCAGTCTTCTATCTGCAGACAGCTCTGCAGACTCTCAACATCATAGGTAGCTAGGGTCTATATTAGATAAACGGACACTTAAAATGTTGAGTACGACATGCTCAACAGCTTTTAAGTGAAAGTTCATCTAAGCAAAACCCCATAATGTCTAAACAAAGAGTTTCGAAAACTTATAGTTGGCCAGCTATCAGGAAGCCAACGGATGACGGCTAAAATATTACATATTACTGTACACCACTAACCCCCCCCCAAAAAAAAAACAAAAACAAATCAACAAACAAAAGAAAGTGGGGTGGCTTTGCCCCCAACCACCCAATGTGGGGGGGCTGTGCCCCCTCATCTCCCCTACTTAAATATACCAACTCCAAGATCGCAACACAGTGGAGGACTGTCATAACATTACACAGGCTGAACAACAAGACTGCACCACAGTGGAGGACTATAATAATGGCTAGACAAGGTTAATGTTCTGACATCAGCCACTGGCTTCCTGATGGCTGGACAACTGTAACTTTTCTAAACTTCTTGTTTCGACATTCTTAGGTTTTGCTTAGACGCACATTCACTTAAAAGCTGTCAAGCATGTCGTACTCGACATTTTAAGCGTTTGTTCATCTAATAGGGAATGGGGTAGCTACTCTTATAGGCAAAATGCTTAAATTTGCCTTCTACAGCTAACATCCCAGGTCATTGTGCCTATAGGAAAAATGGTTAAATTGGCTATGTCCCAACCATGAGAGAGCTCTGATGTTGTGGAACCCTTTCCAAGGAGACCTGAAAGAGTACTTCATCCTCTGAAGGATTAGAATTGTTGATGAGAGACCCTAAAGCCTAATTTATTTGCAGCAGCAGCTATGTTTAAGAAAGACTGCTTTGCCACAGATGTTATAGGTTCATAGGTAGGTACTAGGCTATCTGCCTGAAGGCATTTATAAGCCTAGCCAGAATGTGTTGGCTTTCGCCACCCCCTTAGATTAGTTCCCTGTGCATCTGTCCAGCAGAGCCACTGAAGTGATCCCTGGGGTAAACATTCTGTTTCCCATCCACTTGTCAAGGTTTCTCTTGAAGAGTGTTAGTGAGGAGCTCTGCCTAATGTAGATTGGAATCTTGTTCCAAAGCATGGGAAGTCTCTGGGACAGGAATCTGTCCCTCCAGCACATCCTATTTATTGTTGTGGTGAGGTTTAGATCCCTAGAGCGTGTGGCTCGAGGGGATAAGGTTTTCTTTAGGTGGAGCATGTCCATCAATTCTGGGTTGGACATGGCCTTGTATGTCAGGCAGAGATCACCTCTGAGTAGGGGGTATGCAACCGAGTACAGCTGGAGTTTCTTCAGTCGAACTGCATAGGGCATCTGTTTGAGGCCAGTGATCCTCTTGGTGAGGTACTTCTGTGGTCTTTCCAGCTGTTGCAGGTGTCTTGTAAGGTACATCCCAAATGGGGCGTTGTATTCTATGATGTGTCTGATGAGTGATGAGTAGAGGGGCACAATGACCTCTTTTGATCTGGATGTGAACCCTTTTGTGATTAGGTGGGCCATGTAGAAGGCTTTTCTAACCACTTTGACAATGTGATTATCAAAGGTAAGATTACTATCTACTTGGGTCCCCAGATCCCTTATTACATCTTCTGTAGTTAGGGGACTATCACCTATGTGGTAGTTTATGGGTACTTTGGCTACTCATTTTGCAATAAGCAGTTCAGGATTATGTTCAGGCTTGGGAAGTGTAATTAGACATCTTTTTACCTTTTCATCAAGGGCTGGAATGTATATATCTCATGTGACTAAGAATCAGGGAGGACTTGTAGATGAGATGCAACTGCTATTGGAATAGTTGCCAGATGGACAGTTGAAGCATAAGTTACTTTGGCCTTGGTGATTTTATCATTTGTCTTGACTCCCAGCATGAGGATTGCTCAAACCTGAGTTACAGGTGTCATCATAGATATACTTCAGCAAGCTTAGCTCTGTTTAATGGACTTTGCTAAAGATACCACTATGATCTTCTTTATCTTGTGTTTTGATGGAAGCACATTTTTGGACCAAGTCTAAGGCGAACATAGAAATGAAAGAAGAGAATTATGTTTTATTGGTGCAAGGTTACAGACCTCACAATACCATTTTTCAAGGATGCAGTAGAGTTTATGTAATTTTTGGTTCAGCCATGGCCAGCAATCCTTGTGCCAGAGATCTGGGAGAGAACAACAATTTTTGGTAACTTACAGAACAGTTGTGTACCTAGAGGTAGATGTATTTAGTACCAACATGGAGATTCCAGTCTTCCATCATGAGGGCAATAATCCATCCTTAAGACCTTGCCTAACTATCGTATACTGAAGGTGGACAGGGCCATCTCTTCTCCAACTGCCTGCAGGGCTGGCCATCACTAAGGACAACAGATAAGGAGAATCCCATGCCACACCCCATACCAGTCCTGCTCTCTACTCTTGCCCAAGATTCCATGACATCAAAGACGTGCAGCAAGAAGAGAGTTCCTGTGCCTTCTAGGGAAAAGAGCCATCCAAGAGGTCCCCCCTGATTAGAAAACGCTAGGCTACAATGTCAGCTTCGTTTTGGTATTCAGAAAAGGAACAAAGACCTCAGTCCTTTCTCAGCTTGAGTAGCCTAAGCAAGTTAATTCTAAAAGAAACATTTTGGATGGTCTTTTTTTTTGCAAAATTAGCATGTGTTACTACATCTCCATAGATGGCATCTGTTCCTTTACATGAAAGTTTTCCTAAAGGTGATATAACAATAATACATCCTGAAAGACAAGTGTTACCACCTTAAGACTTGAACTTTGTACTGGTGAAGTAGCTTTGCCTCCATTATAACCCACAGATTAGGTGAATTTCCAGTCATAGAAATGTATTTTCTTTCTCCAATTACTTCAGGGGGAGGAATCTCTTAAGTGCAAAGTTTGATATGTAGATCCTAAACATAGTCTTTAACAATGAGACCTTGTTACTTAAGATTAATCTTTATTTTCTGCTAAAATCTTTGTTATCTAATTTTGAACCAATCTGTTCAGCTGTCATTTTTTATCTTAAATACCATACTGGAGATCATCTGTTATGTATGCTGGATGTTAGCATGCAAATGAGGTACTATCAAAGAAGTACTTACTCTTTCAGCAAAACTGATTAACTGTTTGTCTTCATTAAGAAAGGAAAAAAGGTATGCCAAATATTGTAACTCCACTACAAAAGGACAGCCCCTATATCGATAGACATATCTATAGGTACATCAGTCATGCATGTGAATCCTTGGGAGTATGCCATAGCAGAACTCATTTCTGGAAATGTAGGCAACATAACTGATCTAGACCCCAATCAGTTTGGTTCTCTGAGGGGGATGTCCTGTCTCCTGAACATTGAAACAGTTACAGAAGGTTCTAGACAGTATTCACTCAATACATGCTGCTTATCTGGACCTAGTCAAGGCTTTTGATACTCTCCCTCATGGGTTTATCACCGATAAATTAGACAAACTTAATATAAACTCCTGTATTATCCATTTGATTGCAAACTCGATACCCAACAAATGCTAAATTCTGAAATTGCTGGTACTCTAAACATAAAATTGTAATTAATGGAGTAGCAACTGGACTGGTGCTGTGCCCAAGCCTGTATGGCATTTACTTTGAAGACATCCAAACCAATATCCCAGAAATGTGATTACATAGGATCAATGCTATGCAAGCAAGAATGGAGACCATAAGTTGCCTGGCTTATAATCCATTAAGTAGACACACTAACAAGTTCTTGACACCCTTTACAAGCACCTAATAGTGCTCACATCATAAACTGTGTAGAGCTGTGCATGATAACCTTGGTGTAAATTTGTGTCTCCCTATCTAATCAGAAAAACTAGCCTTACAGGTAGCCATAGTATAGTGATAACATATTCCATAGGCTGGAATTACACTGACCTATACATCTATGCTTCCAGTGAGTCATATTTAATTGCTGGTGAAGATTTATGATTGTCATTGTTGAAGTGACAGCCCGACCCCATGCACAAAAATGGGAATCAGAGGTTGTGGCTGGATGGATGGATGGATGGATGGATGGATGGATGGATGGATGGATGAATGGATGGATGGATTTAAGTGTCTATTATGGGTGTCTGTAGAGACACTGTTTTTGCAAAGAAGTAAGATGTCAAATAGGATGAGTGAAAACTGAGCGCTGTTATTGGCTTATCAAGTGATGCTAAACAGCTTCAGCAAGGGCAGGCATATGCACATACCTGGTGTACCAAAAACAGTCTCAAGTTAAATGCAAAAAAAAATGGAGCATTGTTCAATTTGACAAAAAAAGCTGACCCCACCTCATAAAATATAAATAGACTGGTCATAAGATACCTAGATACTTAAGTGGAAAACTGTCTTTCCCATTTGTTCATCATGTTTCCACAGTAGTCAGGAAATTTTTTTGTCTGGCCAAGTTCAATTTGAAGGGAATATCCTCAAGATCCACAGAAGTAATGCTGCCAGTATGCACCCTGCCTAAAAGAGCTATCATCGAATACAGGGTATGCACAAATTGAAGCATATTACTGAAGTGAAATGGCTCTAGAGATTTCTAAAAATACATAAATAAATAAAATAAAAGCCTTAAGTCCTTCAACTATCCTGAGAGATTAGTACAACTTTCTTTGTACTTAATAACCAATTGGCTGCTTCAAGTTGATCTGTGTCTCGCTTTTTGAATCATTAAAGATCCAATCCTATCTGACCTCCTATTTCTTCACAAAAGCAGGGTCTCTACAAGTAGTCACATTAGTGACCTAAGTCTATACTAACAAATAAACAAGAATCTTTGGAGGGATAGATTCCTAACTCAACATATTCCTGGTCTATTGGATATAGTACCACTACAGGTCAAACAAAGTGCCAGTTTTGCTACCTTTAAGTCAAGTCATGACAATTGGATCGGTAGACACAAATTCACACCAGGGTTGTCAAGTGTGGGCTAGCTCGATTTGAGAGGCAAGCCATATTATATATTTAGTAAGGTGGTAAGAACTTTAATTGTGTTTGCTTAAAGGTATCTGAGACTAGGCACTGTTTGGTGCCCATGATTGTTTGCCTAGTATTGTTCCTATGTACAACAAAACAATTGAAGAGGCTGTAATGATTGTAAAATAGGAGCTGCAGTTCTTTCTGCAATATACCTTAGGATTGTTTCCACTCAGGATATGCTTGATGCAGAAATACAGACTACTCTTCAAACCTTCACTGAACACTAAAACCTTGAATCTCAGTGCAGGTCTAGAACAGATTTCGGTGTGGCTGTGCTCTAGAGGATCCTTTATTGGTCTCCCTTCCAGAGTTACTTGCTACTGCTTGGATACCACTCAAATAATGTTTACTGCTACAATGACCTGCCCTTGAAGATCTTCTGCTGTTTATAGGTTCATAAGTAGTTACTTGGCATGCTGTCAGGGAGACAGTTTAGGAGGCCAACCCAAATTCCCAGTTATCTTAAAGCACTGGTAAAGTGGCTTGCTCAAGGTCACACAGGGCAAATGAAAGCTAAGGGAAATCAAACCCTGAATCACAGAACGCAGCTTGTTAACAGCTCATAGGTTTGTTCCTCTGCGCTAACTGCCTTGGCTGTGATGTTCACCTTGCACAAGTGCACTTTCCCTTGCACTAATGTGCAGCACATCATGCTGACTTTCCTATACACAGTACCATCAAGGCGTGAATAAGTGAAAAAGACACAACTTAACTCAAAGAGGAGACCAGACCACTAAACCTGTGTACCTCTCTGGCCATCTGTCTGAAATTCAAGCTCAAAAACTTGAACCTAGGCTGCTGACATTACAGGCAAATTACCACATCATTGGGATAACTAAAGAATGAAGATGTTAAGGAAGTAATGCTTGTGACAGTATTTACATGTACCATTATGGGGATAACACGGTGACCCCAGCACTACATGTGTTTCAGGGTCTTCCCTAACATTCCCAGTACACTTGTAGCAACCATGACCAATGACCTTTGCAATTAGAGGCACTGTGGCCACTTTTCCTGAAGCTGCAGTATCTACAGAAATCACCTATTAAAAATACGGTATTATAGTTAGTGACTATAGCGATCTTCCATGACTACATCAGAAAGTAATTTACTAATTAATCTATTTTTTTAAAACCAAATAAAAATTAAAAACAAAGAAAGTGATTTACTGGCATTTTCCTGCATCTCTGAAGCCATATATCGAATGTGACTCGTCTGGTGCAGACTTCTTATTAACACAGGTGAGATGAATTACCACCAGAAAGCGGCAAACAATAAATCTGTAGAAAGGTTGACACGAGAAATAGGTACTTGTCTGGATCAATGAAATGACTTAGCATCGTGCAAAATAAATGAGCTGAAGGGAAAATGAACTTAAAAATTACTGTCAGACTTCTAGGGATGTCACTAACGTTTCAGCTTTCACTCTTTAGTCTTGTGGTTTATAACCTCACTAGATATGTGGTTGTATAAATTCATTAGACACTCGAGCATACCTCTAGAATTCATAACTAACAGGCTGAAGATTTGCTGAAAGTTTTGATCCTCTGAAATGAGTTCTAGTATCTGAACACTGTACCCTAATGGTTTATAAATCTGATATGCCTTCTACATAACATGAAAGGTATATATTAGAAAGAAGAAAACAATCTGTGACTTATTGTTTATTGACTATGTAGTATTTTGTGCTGGTGGGATAATGAACTATGTACTGCTAGTGTTGTATATTAGAGACTCCAGTGGCGGTTATACATGAACAACATCAAGCTAAAAACGTGTGTGTGCTAAAGTTAAATGGCTCAGTGAACTTGTTTTCTATGTTATTTAGCTTTTTCATTTTATTTAGCAGAATAGATTAAATAAGCATATACATAGCACCAGCCTTTGTCTGTCTTTCCTGTGCTTGTACAATGGCTTTCACATAAGAGTTGGGAATTCGCCAATGCAATGGTTTTGCATTTCTTGCCTTTTGTAGCTTCTGTGTTCTTGGTGTTGTTTGTCTTGCCTTCTCTTCTGCTGTCTATTCCATATATGTTTCCTTGCACACTCTTTTAAAATATATGCCTGCGGTTAGCTTATTTTGTATCTGGGATTTTTGGATTTCAAATATATACAGTTAAAAGTAGAAATGACTGCAAATGCAATTTAAAACTGTGGGAATTATTACAAAGAGCTTATTTTCAAAGTTTTGCAAAACTTTTTCCACTTTACCAGCTCAGGATATTTTCATGTTTGTACATGAATCTGTAAAAAAAGTGTCTTGGAAGATTCTTTCAACACTTAAAGTTTATGAAAAATAGGTGAGTCTGAGTCTTAAAGACTGATACTTGAAATAAAACTATATGGAATGATGAACACATGTCTATTCTACTGGTTATGGAACAGTTACAGGCTGGTAAAATCAGCATGCAGTAAATCAGTGTCAACTAATTTTGTTCCTTCACTTTAAAAATATCAAGGTTTAAAGACTTTAGAAGGCTCTGTAGTTGCAAAGACATTTTGTATAGGTCACAAGTGAGCTGTGGATATTATTTGTCATGCTTACGCTTACATACAGTGCTTGCATAAATAACAGTCATATCCTGAGATTCTCTAATATCCTGTCTATCCATCTTGATCATTAGGGTTTAAAAAGTCTACCAAGTGTGGGAACAAAATCCTTCATTGTATCATTCACCTAGATGCCTAGTGCAATATTTGCTTGTCTTTTGGACCTCAGTTCCTTATTGATAAGAGAAACAAGCAGATAGTGAAGGGTTATCTGTTTGCCACAGTGGGAGAACTGGCTGCCGAACTTTCCTCTCAGCATTCAAAAAGGGCTGAGAAGTCTTTACCTAAATGCATGGACAAAGACAAGAACAGAAAAAAAGAAACAAGACCATGAAAGAAAAAGAGAAGAGGAAAGAGCCATATAACTATCCATAATCTTCCTCTCTTGTACAAAAGATACCTAAGTCATCAAGGCAAATTCCAACTTCCACTCCAACCAAATAAAAGCCATCAGTTTGCTGACAGTCTGTATTGACAGCTGTCAACAACACCACCATCCTCATTCATGATATGTCTCTAAAGAGCTCAAGGTGTTCATAGGCTCCAGACTTCCTTCTGTGTCCTCTCTTAGATCTAACAGGTTCACTGGGAATTTGGTTGAATTTGATTGGGACTGAATGCAGGCAAGGACAAAGGGCCTGTGGCTGACCAAGTTTGCAGATGACTGTAAGTTATGTGCTGTCATTGACTCTGCAGTTGATGTTAACATACTGCAAGAGGGTCTCACAGCTACAAATAACTGGTGCCAAAGTCATGACCTTAAGTTAAATGCAAAAAATGTATTATCACACCATTCGGCAAAACCATGGCCCCTACTGATTACCACATCAACAGCACCCCCCTAAGCACACAACCTGTGGTGAGAGACTTGGGTACACAGGTTGACAACAATCTCACATTCGAGTCGACCATCATGTGGTGGTGGTGGTGGTCAGAAAAGCCTTTTACTTGGTTCATCTCATAAGTAAAGGGATTGCATCCAGAAAAAAGTTATTACCTCTCTGTACTCCTCCCTTATTAGACCTATAATTGAGTATAATGCCTTGTTTGGTATGTACCTCTCCAAACACCTCACCAACTGAAAAGGCCACAGAAATACCTCACAAAGAGAATCCGTGGCCTCCAACATCTATCCTATGTGGACAGGCTTAAATTACTATCACTCTGCTCGCTATCATACAGATTGCTCAGAGGTGATCTCTGTCTCGCCTACAAGGCAATGTCGGACCTTGCCCTACTGGAGATGCTCCATATCCATAAGTCTAACTCCTCACGCATTACCCACTCAAGAACCCCCCCGTCTCTGGAACAGACTTTCCATACATGTCAAAGTACCTCACTGAACCTCTTCAAATGCAACCTTGATGAGTGGATGGGAAACTTTAAATTTGTCCCAGGAGTTCCACCTTTGCCCCTCATTGACAGGGATGACAGGTGCTGACTGGGGTTTCTTTTTTTTGGGATAAACTCTTGCCTAGCCTTGTAAGGGCCTCAGGGCCATTAGCCTAGTAATCTCCTATGATCCTATGATTCTATGATGAGCATAACAAGGCTTTTTTTGAAAGTGTAAATAGAAATGACCTGTCTCCCACTATTGCCAGACCAAACTGGGATGCCTCTTTCACCACCATTACTTTTGCTTCTTCCTTGGCACCCATTGCATTACCAGTGGCTTCAGAACTGAAGCCAACCCTGGTCATTCCCCTGTCAGCACTGATGGCAGCAGGGGCTTTATCACTGGCATTTCTTCTGATGTATTCAACTTTGCAGTCTTTAGAACCGAGTGTGTCTCAGAGCTGAATGATAAACACAAATGTCCTAGAACCTGCCTTAGCACTGACTTGTTCAGGTCTGTTCATGGCTTCAGGATCTTCAGTGCTTGATATTTTGGCTCTATTGTTAGTCTTAGACCTGACTTACTGTTTGACTGGAGGGACCCATCCATCTGAACCATCAGCCTCATTACACTTAGATTTTAACTACCCTTAGATTTTAACACAACTCAAACGGCACCTCTTTCAATGCCCTCAGCATCATTCTCAGCTTTCAAGGCATTTGAGAGGATTTTTGCCTGTGGGAAGGAGACACTCCCTAGTCTTTTGGCTCCACCATCACATTCTTGAGCACCTGAAGTTTTCATACCTCATCTTCAGTCACATAGACAGTCCAGCTGTGAAGACCTTGAAGACAACCATCAACAAGAACATATGGACAATTATGGCTATTTGTAGATCCCCTACCTGAAGTGCACAAGAAATGTCAATGTAAGAGGAGTCCCTTTGATTCCCCTATGGCATTTCTCCTTCAGGACACAGACCATGATGAAGAGAATGGTTCACCTCATAGTCCCCCTGAAGACTCCACTTATATAGAAGTTATGATAATAATGAGATGGGGGGGGGACTAGCCCACTAACACTCCACTACCCAGATGAAGAATTGTTCATTGAGGCCTTTAGACTTGCCTCCCCCCACCTTCCTGGGTGGACCCTCCCATAGACTGCCTCACCAACTTAGTGTCAGGGAGGCATGGTGAGATCCTGATGTAGTGGGACCAGCCCCATGAAAAGATAACAAGATACTGAAGCCATCCAAGGACTATCTCCTTTGGAGTAAGGGGCCAGTGACAGATTTCACTGTGGTTGTAGCAGCCACTGGGAAAGAGCTATTGGAAGAGAGTTCTATAGTACATCCTTCTAAAAGGGAATCTAGGGTGACAGATTGATTTGAAAAGCAGGCTTATGCCTCGAGAACCTTTTCCCTCTGAGTGCTGTACTACATCTGTCATATGACATGGTTCCAAAGGGAACTAGCTGAACAGGCTCTGGACTGTCTTTGGAGACTTGCCATCACTGGCACAAGGAAGCAAATGGAGGTCCAACTTTCAACCATGTTGTCCATCACCAACCTGTCCATTAGACTTCTGTCTAATGCAGCCAATGGGACAGCAAGGATAAAGGTCACTGGCATTACCAGATACTGTCATACCTGGCTGAGACAGTGCAATTTTTGTGAACAACTTTAAGGTGTCATTTTTGAATTCCATCTATGATGTGCCATTATTGTTTGTTCCAAAAATTGAAGAAACCTTAATTAAGGGTGAACAGGAAAGGAAAACTATCTGTTGTTGGTGTTCACTTTACTACCCCTCAACAATCCTCCTCCTGAAATCTCTAGTGTAAGAAATCCGTGTATTCCTATGACAATTCAGTAGTTGAAAGTTAGGCTTCCATGTGGAAGGTTTGTTGAGGTGTCTAAGTTTTGACATGTTCTTTGCATTGTTACTGCTGAGCAGAATAACTATATGAAATATATTGTTTCTAGGATTTCTCAGGTGTTTAAGCATACTTTAAAGAGTGCCTTGGAGGGGGCCTATACTGTTTCTAGAAATGCAGTGACATTGGTTGTGGTAAAGAGGTGTGCTTGGTTCCACAACCAAAACATTTCAGATGAGTTAAAAATGAGATTTTGAATATTCCACTTGATTTTAATTGTGTGTATGTTACAGCAACTAATCAGATCCCTAAAACACTGAGATGACTGAAATAAACTGATGCAAGGTGTGTCTAAAATGTTTCCTATCCCCAAGTTCCCCAAGCAGACAAGATAATTTCCAGCGTTCCAACAAACAGAAGTCTCAGCTGAACAAAAAACAGGCCACCAAATTGAAATGGCAGGAAATGAACTCTGCCAAACCTAATAAGATAGATTCCTTTCCCTAGAAAGATAAACCCCCTTCCAACCTATTACTTTGCCAAGGCTTAGCACCCATTTTTCCCAAGTTGCTCTCTGGGTGCCCATTTCAAAAGTTAGCTCTCAAAAAGGCAGTCTGGTAGTCAGTGGCTTCCAACAAATGGGTGCTCAGCATAAATGGCAGAAATTACAGATGGAAGTGGACGGAACATCCACCTCAATTCTGGGGGGGGGGGTTCTCTTCACCTGACAGACCAAACTTTGTTATTCCCTGATATACTCCAGGACATGTTGGACTAAGGGGTCATAAAGCTGGTCCCTCCTGAACTCCAGAATTTTCATAGTCCAAAAAAAGAGATGTTGTGGAGACCGGTGTTAGCCCTATCCTTTCTGAATACCTATGGCAAGGTCCCCATTTTCAAGATGCTCACCCTGCAGATAATGTGTCTTCTTCTGGTGGACCACTGCTTCATAGTGTTCCTGGATTTGGAGGATACATATCATCATATCTGCATTTCTGCCCACTTCAGGAGATATCTCAGGTTTGTTGTATCTGGGTCACACTATCAGTTCTGTGCATTACCTTTTGGGCTATCCACTGCATCTCGAGTATTTACCAAATGCCTTGTTCCAGTAATAGCCCACTGCTGGGTTCTTGGCATTCACAATTTTCCATGATGACTTACTTGTCTGTGCAGAATCTGTATCCAGGTGTTTGGAATCGCAGGAAAAGGACTTGACCTTACTGTCCCAGCTAGGGTTCAAGCTGATCCTTTGGAAGACATGCCTAATACCCTCACAAAGATTCCTTTTCCTATTGTGCTTAACTGACACCTAAATAGAATGTTCTTTCTTCCCTAATACAAGGTCCTGTCCTACCATATGATGTTTCAGGAATATTCAAGGTGGAATGTCACCTATGCAATAATATTCCTAAAAATTCTAAGCTTGATGGCATCTGTGATTCTCATGATACTACTGGCCTGTCTCCACATGAGAAAAAGTCAATGATATGTACAAAATTGTTCGACCCAGCATCTACTTTCCTTGGAATACCAGTTATTAGTGCTGACCTTCATAAGATAAAAGTTACAGTGGTGGAGAGAACCATTGAGTACCACCAAAACGTCCTTTCTTTCCAGCTGTTCTGATGTAGTCTGTCCAGACAGATTTGTCCAACTTCACATGGGGAGCTGTGTCAGTGGGGGTGAAAGTACAGGTCACTTGGAGTCCCAAGAATGTATAGAAGCACATCAACATTAAAGAAATGTTGGCAGTGATCCACACCTTTTACGTCCTTCACCACCTATTGATTCTGTGTCCTCTTCTTGTGGTTACAGACAACACTAGAGTGATGTGGTACCTCAAAATACAATAGGTTCCAAGATCATACCCTCTGTGTTGGTTGGCAGTGATGGCCTAGGAGCTAGCTTTTAACATCATACACCCCATCAGAGCAAAATATTGTGCCAGATAGATTAAACAGATTCTGGGCAGATCCAAAAGAGTGGCAACTCAAGGCAGTGGTGTTCCAGGATCTAGTCCAGATGTGGGGAATACCTCAAAGAGATCGGTTCACCTCCTTTCAATTCTACTCTTGACATCCTTGTAACTATGCTTGAAGGACAGATGCATTTTTGTTCCCTTGGATAGGTATGTTCTTGTATGCATTTAGACCATTTCCAGTAATTCTCAATGTACTTCTAAGAGTTCAGAGAGAAATGACAAAGATCATTCTGGTGATTTTCTGTTGGATGAGGCAGTCTTGGTTTTCCCTTCTAATGGTAGTGACTAACAGCAATTGCCATATATTTCCTCATATTCTGTATTTGCTTACACAATCTCAGGGGAGATCTGTGCACTTCAGTTTTGAGCAACTACAATTGACAGCCTGGATAATTCAATCTTGACTCCATTTAAGTTCTTGAGAATATGCAGCAGGTGATAAAGGAGGCCAGTAAACCTGCTACTAGAAGATCTTATGTTTACAAATGAATGAGGGTTTTCTAAGTAGTACCTAAACAGAAACAAAGGGTCCCTTGAGGTTAACATCATTCTGGTCTTGAAATATTTGTGAGAGCTACTTCAGGATGGCTTATCGTATGTGACCATAATGTACATTTAGTAGCCATCTTTGTTAATCTACCAATGGATCCCCCTCTTGTCTTTTTTCTGTTTTGGTGAAACATTTCATGAAAGGAATATTGCATATGAGATCCCCCTCGCAAGAAAATTCCTCCATCTTAGGATCTCAACTATGTTCAGGAAAATTAGGCCTTTACCACCTTTTTAACTGACCACTCAGGTTGATCTGAAGTGCTTAATAATGAAAACTGTTTTGCTTATTGCTCTGAAATCTGCAAGGTGAGGCTCTGAGCTGCAATCTGTATTGGTGGGACAGCCTTATTTTATTTTTCAAAGGGATAGGGTTGTGTCATGCAATATCACTTCTTTCACCCCAAAAGTCATCTCAGAATTCACATTTAGTCAGTTTGCCAACCTCCCTATGCTCTTCACAGAATCTAAGAATAAAGGAAAAAGGATATTTCGTACTATGGATGTATATCAGCAGCTCAGGTACTACCTTGACAGAATAAAACCATTCAGGAAGATGAAAGGCTTTTTATTTCCTCACGGAAGGGCCAACTTGTCTCTAAGCAAACCATTGCTTGTTATTTGTCCTCTGGTATTGTTTTTTGTTACATCCACCATGACAAGGTAAACCAGATTCCACCTGGGCATTTTACTCTTCAGTGGCATATTGGGAAGGAGTGGACTGTAGAAAGATTCTAAAGGCAACAACTTGGTCCTCTGTCCATACCTTTGAGAAGCATTATAAGCTGGATGCCTTTTTCTAGATCCAGATCAGGCTTCACTAGGACCATTCTCCAGGGGTTTCTGGCCCATTACCCTTCCTCTTCCCAGTGTGAATGTTGAACACAGTACTCTTGCTTAAGTCCTACTTACTTGTAACAGTGGATGTTTGTAGATCACATTGCCTTACTGGCAGTACCCACCTACCATTCCCCTTTCTGGATGTATAAAGTTTGGCATTTGTTTTGCCACTGAGTGCTGGTCTGCAGCCTTTTTGGTTGTGTGTATGTGATTTTTGGCTTGTATCAGTAGGTGTTCACAAAACTTGTGTTTTCATCTTCTCTTCCTGCTGGATCCTAGAAGACTGAATGGGTGTCGTTTTTGGGTCTGTAATGCAGTCCCTGTGCTGCCAGGTGATTGGTCCATCAAACCCAAAGACAGGAAGTGGGAGGAACTCGGAGCTTTGATAGACTGGCCGAGGCGGTTAGCAGGGCACTACTACCCAAATTGCCAGTAAGGCAGTGTGTTCTACAAACATCTACTGTTGCTAGTATGGATGGAGGACCAAGTTGTTGCCTTTAGAATCCTTCTAGAGTCCACTCCTTCCCAATATGCCACTGAAGTGTAAAAGGCCCAGGTGGAATCTGCTTTACCTTGCCTGGACTTATGCAACTCAATCTTTCTCTGGATTCTGATGTACATGGCATTGATATTTTGCATGATTCCATCTTTTTAATTTCTCCAAGTTTTTTTGGTTTCTAATGCCATGATAGGAATGGATCCCATTCCTATGTCAAAGTATGATTAAAGCTCCTGAAATTAGTGTTGTTTTGATCTTTGATATTAGCCAGAAATGCACTTCACAGCACCCACATTGTGCCCAGCAATGACTCCTTCTGCAATTCGTACGGTGTTACATGTATTGGTAACATATCTAAGTATGAATGTAAATTCCTTTTTATAAGACCCATTGCTCATAGAGTCTATGTTAAATCATCGAACGCTTAAAAAAGTGAACAATAATTTATTGAACCCATGTAAGTGAAAGCTTACAATCTCGAACACTTTGAACAGTATTTTTTTCCCAAGGGAAATAAATTGCTGTTCCACACACACAAAAAAAAATTGTAAAACATTACATAAAGTTGGGGGCTTTGCCCCCCACACCCCCCTACTTAAATATACCAACTCTGAGATTGCACTACAGTCACGAAAATGGCAAAGTAACACAAGTGGCTAAGCGATTTCTTTCCCAAGGAAAGAATTCGCTTACATGCCATTTTGCTATTTTTCCTTTTTGTAATATCAAGTTTGATCAAGACGCATTCAAAATAATCTATCTTTGATCATTTAATAGACCCCCTTGCTCGTACTACTACTAGAACTGTCTGGGTATCTTTTTTCCACATTGCCCTCGTTTCTGCCTGCAAATCCTGGTATTTTATGACTTTATGTCTCTCTGTACATAAGATATTGTAATCACTGGGTGCAGCAATTTTAATGAACAATGCTACTTTTGTCTTGTTTTCATGGACCACTATATCTGGTTTTCTCGCATCCATTTTTCGAACTGCTGGTAATGGATGATCTCATATGTTATAAACTTCATCAGCTTCTATGATACTCTGTGGCCCATGTTTCCAGTGTTTTTCAGCTACTTCATTATTATAATGTTTGCACAATTCCCAATGCAACAGTCTTGCCACATTATTATGCCTTTCAGTATAAAGTCCTTCTGCCATTAGTATATGACAGCCAGCAACAAAATGTGCGAGTGTTTCCAATTCTGTTTTACAAAACCTATGTTTGTCTGTTTCTCCCACATATCTAATGGACTTTGTAAACCAGTGTGTATGTAGTCCACTATTTTGGGCCATAAATATTAATCTTTCATCTTTTGGTTCAAATTCACCTCTGCTTAACAATTCCTGCATTCAGTCCTGATCAACATGAGGTTGTTCCAAGAGTTTTCTATACTTGCAGCTATATTTATGCATTTTCTGCATTTCTTGTCTTCTCATCTGATCCTTCACCTTATATGCTTTATTTTGTTTTGGGGTTTTTTTGGCATTCAGTTGCTGCCTGCTTTTTAGCTACTTCTGGTTTGATTTCTGTTCCCGCTTGATGCCGATATGCTTCTGCTAAACTAAGCAGGGAAGTCATCTTAGACTTGTTCTCCTCATGTTTCAAAACTTTCACTACATTTAGTTCTTATGAGGTCAGCATATATATATGTACTCCCACAATTGCAGATCTATGCATGTAATCAATTTTGAGGAGGCTCATACCTCCTTCAGAAAAGGGAATATATAATCTTGTTATGCACTGAATTTTTATAAATCATTTGATGAGCATGAAATATCCTCCTTGTTTTCACGCCCAACCTGTCCAACACCTTTTGGGGCCAATCAGTCAGTCCAAAACTGTAAGTTAGGACAGGAAAAAACATATTGATTTATAGCTTGGATTACATATAAGGAAAATGCAATGGTTTATCAGATCAGTCTGGACTCAGCAAATACACCTTTTGTCCTCTCATATTCCAGTTTTGGGGTTTGTAAAGAGGAAGGATGGATGGAGGGAACACAATATAGCTTGCAATGTAGTTTTTCCTTTCTCTCTTCTGACTCCCCTCCAGTCAGCCACCACAGCTGCTTCAGTCTTATAATGGAGAGCCGTTTACAAAATGGTAAATGTGCAAGCTCTGTGAAATTCTGCAGAGACAGAAGAACATAGATATCAGAGAGATTGTTGGCAATAATCAGTGCTCTGAAGACCTTGAAGTATTGCTGGTCCCCAAGACCTCTGCAAAACTACACATTACTGTGCAATATCTGAGTTGTTTGGCTTCTGCTACATACCTACAATCAACTGCATTACTAGCTGAGTTAAGTACAAACTTGCAGTGTTAAAGATTGTACTGCATTTTATTTTTCTGTGTATTTAATTGTTTTATTGAATATTGTGGTCTGTGTTTCTCTGTAGTTATTTATTTTTCTTTTTAATTGTTTCATAGAATACTGTGGTCTCTCTCTGTCTCTGCAGTTAGTGGGGGCTATTTTGTTTCACTTCATTGATATTCAGTGTTAATTTTTTAGCCTAGAGGGTTTCTCTGTATTTATAAGTGTTAGTCAAATATCTTTGAATTTATTACTGCTCAATATCTGAGTTGTTTGGCTTCTGCTACATACCTACAATCAACCGCATTACTAGCTGAATTAAATACAAACTTGCAGTGTTAAAGATTGTACTGCATTTTACTTTTCTGTGTATTTAATTGTTTCATTGAATATTGTGGTCTGTGTCTCTCTGTAGTTGTTTATTTTTCTATTTAATTGTTTCATAGAATAGTGTGGTCTCTCTGTGTCTCTGCAGTTAGTGAGGGCTATTGTGTTTCACTTCATTGATATTCAGTGTTAAACTCTTAGCCTAGAGGGTTTCTCTGTATTTATACGTGTTAAGTCACATATCTTTGAATTTATTACTGCTCAATATCTGAGTTGTTTGGCTTCTGCTACATACATACAATCAACTGCATTACTAGCTAAGTTAAGTACAAACTTGCCGTGTTAAAGATTGTACTGCATTTTATTTTTCTGTGTATTAAATGGTTTCATTGAATATTGTGGTCTATGTCTCTCTGTAGTTATTTATTTTTTCTATTTAATTGTTTTATAGAATACTATGGTCTCTCTCTGTCTCTGCAGTTAGTGGGGGCTATTGTGTTTCACTTCATTGATATTCAGTGTTAAACTCTTAGCCTAGAGGGTTTCAATGTATTTGTAAGTGTTAGTCACATATCTTTGAATTTATTACTGCTCAATATCTGAGTTGTTTGACTTCTGCTACATACCTACAATCAACTGCCAACAGCACTACTAGATAGGGACCAAGGGTACTAGCGGCTAGTACAAGGGTCTAGGGAACTACTAAAGGGGCGGTGAATACCGCACAATGTGGCTGGGCTAATATATGCCTTCGGGCAGATAGCCCAGTACCAACCTATGAACTGCATTACAAGCTGAGTTAAGTACAAACTTTCAGTGTTAAAGATTGTACTACATTTTATTTTTCTGTGTATTTCTATTTAATTGTTTCATAGAATACTGTGGTCTCTCTCTGTCTCTGCAGTTAGTTTGTCACCCCCCCCACCTGTTCTTGTTTTGGTATTATTCTTGGTGGCTTTGGAATTGCCTGCCCTGACTGTAAATTGGTGTTTGAACACTCCTTCTGGGTCTATCTCATTTGCTCACTAAACCGAGTACAGTGAGATCATATTTTGACTTCAGACACTCCTAACAGTCCCATCTTTTCAGCTCTATCCCAGCTCTATTCCAGTCCAGTGTCACTAGGTCACTCTGTCTAATACGGAGAGAACATTTGTGAAGGGCAAGCCACTTAGGTTCTTAATTTTGAATTATCTTCTATTTCTCCTTTCTCCCATTCCACTTTCCAAAAAAAAAAAAAATTCTAAGCTTGTTTCCTGCATTTCCTGTAACTAGTCTAGTCCAGATACAGATTTGCTGTAACCAAGACTGTTTATAAGCTTCTGAGCCCCCAAAGCCTTTCTGTGTTGGAGGGAAGCCTTCTAGCTTACGAGTGGGAGTGGTTAGCACTAGGTAGCCTATCTACCACAAGAGTGGTTTCTGACCCAGAAATTGTAGTTTATTGGCCGTTTGAGCAGTTTTTCTATCTCTTTCAACTTTCTGGTTTAAAAGCCTGCTTGTGTGCTTGTTTCCCACCTTTCCTGTAACTAGTCTAGTCCAGATACAGGTTTGCTGTATCCAAGACTGTTTGTAAGCTTCTGAGCCCCCCAAGCCTTTTTGTGTTGGAGGGAAGCCTTCAAGCTTACCAGTGGGAATGGTAAGCACTAGGTAGCCTGTCTAACACAAGAGTGGTTTCTGGACCAGAAATTGTAGTTTATTGACTGTTTGGGCAGTTTTTCCATCTCTTTCAACCTTCTGGTTGAAAAGCCTGCATTTGCACTAATTTTTCACCTTTCCTGTAACTAGTCTAGTCCAGATACAGATTTGCTGTATCCAGGACTGCTTGTAAGCTTCTGAACCCCCCAAGCCTTTCTGTGTTGGAGGGAAACCTTTTAGCTTATCTGTGGGAGTGGTAAGCACTAGGTAGCCTATCTACCACAAGATCCAGGTACAGATTCTTAGTTTTAGCACTTGAATGTGCTTATTTGTGCTCAGCACTTGTTCAGAACTTGTTGCTAGCACTAAATAAGGTACAAATTACTACAGCACTCAACCTTCCTCTTTACCTTGAGGAAAACAGCTTTTGTACTTACTTTCCTCACTTGCTTAGAGAAAAACAGCTCTTATACTCACATTCCTCATTTGTCTAGAGGAAAGTAGTTTTTATTCAGGCATGTCCAAGGATCAGCTCCCAATGTTCACTCTTGCCTATCTAATGAATATGGGCATCTTAAGGCAATGTAGCAATTGCCTCATGTACAGAGACAACCCTCTCCTCCTACCTCCCAACACCACAACCATAACCAAGACTGAACTTGACAGTCAAGAGGAGAAGTAAACACTTGCACTACACCACACTCATCACATAGTCTCACTAAATCTACACTACCAAAATCCACATATAGAAACACAAAAACATTCACAGAGGCTCTCAATAATAATATGCTCAAGCAACAGAGACTTCCAAAACAGAAACGCAAGCAACCTCCAACCCCCAACACAACCCAAATGACACATAGCCCACAGACTCAGTGTGCCAATAAACCACATCCCATAAGACAAACCAACGTACCCAACACACTAGTCATAGGTGACTCTATAGTCAGGCACTCTGATGTCCTACTCACCAGGCTAAGCAAGGAGAAGGTTACTGTCAGCTGCCTGTCAGGTGTCATGATCCGCCACATAACCTATGCACTCAGGTCTCTCCACAACAAGTACAAATATGACTCTGTCATTATCCGTGTTGGTGTGAACAACCTGAGACGTACCTCTCTGGACTTACATGAAAAGAGACATGGAAGAGCTTTCCAATCTTGTAGCCCAGGTAGGTATGACCCTTGCCCTGAGTAGCATCCTGCCATTGCCCAGAATGATACCGCAGTACAAGGACAAAATGATTGACTTCAACAATTGGCTAATCTTCTGGTGTCATTCTAAGGGGATCCATTATCTGTCTGCCTGGGACGACATGGTCGACAGACCACGATGCTTTGCCAGAGGTGGCAAGCACCTGTCGCCCCTGGGATTCTGAATACTGGCTAAGGCTCTTGCCACCACTATAGTGCCTTTTTTAGGCAAGGTTCAAATGATAAATTCACCACAGTAACAGGAACAGGCAAGCAAAAACTGAGGGTAATGCTACTCAATGCTAGAACTCTAAATCTCAACATGCACTCACTCGAGGCACTCCTTAAACTGGAGAACATCGATATCTGTGCAGTGACTGAGACCTGGTTCAAGGGTCTAGAGAGCACCACTGCATTACCAGGCTATAACTCATACCACACTTTTTGGCCATCTAATCTGGACCAGAACACCAAAGGTGGAGGTGTGTCCATATTCATTAAGGATATCCACACCTCCAGGCTAGTTGCGCAGCATAATGTATCCAAGGTTATCCAAGTGCAACTAATTCTGGGAAAAACTGCAATCCAAATTGCAGCTTGCTACAGATCCCCCACCATGCCCCAGGATTCCCACTCCTCTTTTCTTGATATACTGGAAAATATTAAGGTTCGACCAAACACCCTAATAATGGGCGATTTCAACTACCCCACCATTAACTGGGAAAACTACTTATGTACCAAGTCCTTCATTCAACGCTTTCTGGAATTCCTGAATTCCAATGCCCTGGATCAACTTATCCACACACCCACCAGGGGCAACAATATCCTAGACCTAGTCATTACCAACATGAGTGGCCGGTGTTTCACACCTGAAGTCAACTCCTCATTGGTCAGTTCCCACCATAAGCTAATCACCCTAGATATCCACATCCCTTCCACCCACCATTAAGGAAACCACGTTAAAAAATTTCTCCAAAGCCAATTTCATGCTTCTTAAGACAGAAGTGATGAAGGTCATGACACCCAAGCAGATGGATAATACAGTTACGACTTCTGAATCCTACACAAATGCACTCTATAAGCACTTACACGAGTGGATGGATTGTGCTGTCCCAAACACAGCCAAGACACTTTCCTCCAAAAGGAAGCTAATCTGGTGGTCCCCTGCCATAAACAAAGTCTACAACAGAAGGAAGAAACTGTTGCAAAAGATAGTAAAATCCCATGAGTGGAGGAGCTCCCTAGTCAGCCTCAGTAAGAAGCTGAGATCCTTTATACGATCCTCCCAAGCTAGTTACAAAAACAAAATTGCAGTAAGAAGCTGAGATCCCTTATAAGATCCTCCAAAGCTAGCTACGAAAACAAAATTGCTACTGATTCTAAGGACAATCACAAAGCATTCTATAGCTATGTCAAGAATCTCAGTGGCAACACCCAGATATGCTCTGAGTTACAGCACAACGGCATGAAAATTACAGAACCAACTGATATTGCCAACATCTTGGCAGATAGGTTCAGTGCTAACTTTACCCCCCCCCCCTCACACCCCCTAAAGGGCCCATATCTATACAGGAAGAATGCAGAGTCCATTTAATCACATCTATGCAGGTAAAAGCTGCATTCTCTAAAACCAAAAACACAGCATCCATGGGACCGGACAACATCCCAAACTGTGTTTTACACATACTTCAGAACGAACTGGCTCCCCACCTGAGCACCATGTTCAGTCATAGTCTCATGTCAGGCTTTGTGGCCAATGAATGGTGCACAGCAACAGTTATCCCACTCCACAAAGGGGGAGCCACCACTGATACTGGGAACTATCGCCCTATTAGCCTGATGAGCCTGGTCTGCAAGGCCATGGAATGTATCATCATGGAACTCATAAACAAAGACATTGCTAACCTCCAAACACAAGATCCCACCCAGTTTGGGTTTGTGAAAGGCAGATCATGCCTTCTGAACTTGATCAACTTCTTTGAGGCAGTCACCAAAGCCGTAGATGAGGGTAAAGTGGTTCACACAGCCCATCTTGACCTTGCCAAGGCTTTCGACACCATCCCCCATTCTGGAATTATAGCTAAACTCACTAAACTAGGTATAAATCCCTATGTCACAAAATGAGTTGCCAAATGGCTCACAGACAGAACCCACACTGTAAAAGTTAAAGACTCCAAATCTGACTTCAAACCAGTGACAAGTGGAGTACCAGAGGGTTCAGTCCTGGGACCTCTCCTGTTTGGTATCTGCTTCTCTGAAGTACAGGATGACACATAAGGCCTCTGGTTAATGAAGTCTGCAGATGACTGCAATCTAGTAGCCATAGTCAAGTCCCCAAATGATGTGGACATCCTACAGAAGGGCCTCACTGAGACAGATGCCTGGTGTCAGAGGCATGGCCTCAAACTCAATGCCAAAAAGTTCATTGTCATCCCCTTTGGTAAAAACTCTGTACCCATGAATTACCACATAAACAGCAGTCTACATAATGCTGAATGTGTGATAAGAGACCTTGGGACCCAGGTGGACAGTAGTCTCTCCTTTGGTAATCAAATCGCCACAGTGGTCAGGAAATCCTTCTATGTGGCACACCTCATTACAAAAGGGTTCTCATCTAGGAAAAAAAGAGGTCATTGTTTCACTCTACTCATCACTCATTAGACCCGTTATAGAGTACAACGCCCCTTTTAGAATGTACCTCACAAGACATCTGCAGCAGCTGGAAAGGCCACAGAAGTACCTCACAAAGAGGCTTACTGGCTTCAAACATGTGCCCTACACTGACCGTCTCAAAAAAACTCCAGGTTTACTCTGTAGCATATCGTCTACTCTGAGGAGATCTCTGCCTAACATATAAAGCTATGTTAAACCCAGAGCTGTTGGACATGCTACACCTAAAGAAATCCCAATCCCTCCAAGCTACATGGTCTAGGGACCTAAAGCTTGTCACCACAGTAAACAGGACATGCTGGAGGGATAGATTCCTGTTCCATAGAATTCCTGTACTCTGGAACAAGCTACCCATCTATGTAAAGCAAAGTTCCTCATTAGCACTCTTCATGAAAAATCTTGATGAGTGGATGGGAAATAGGAAATACACCCCAGGGATCACTTATGTGGCTCTGCTCGACAAGGGGCACAGGAAATTAACTTTCTTGGATGGCGTAAGCTAGGGAACCTTGTTGGCTAGGCTTACTTAGGCCCTTGGCTCGGTAGCCTAATACCTACCTATGAACCTATGAACATACAACACCATAGAGATGTGGTACATAAACAAACAGTGGGATACCAGATCTTATCCACTTTGTAGACTTGATTTAATCACCTGGGAGGTACCAACTCAGCTCAGCTCAGTTTGACGCTTCAGGCTTCATAGCTTCCCATCAGTGCAACATTTGGTTGCAAATAAGCTCAACAGGACCAAGACAGACCCCCATGAACGGAAACTTCACCCTTGGATCTACCAAGAATGTATCTAACTGTGAGGTACACCTCATGAAGACCTGACTCTCTCCTCTCTCCTCCTTTCAGAACAGACAACTAAAGACATTTTGCTCCAGGACTCCTTGCAAATAGGGCTGGAAGACAGATGCTTTCTCATTCCCATGGATGGTTATGTATCTATACGTCTTTCCACCCTTTCCACTGATTTTCATGTTTCTTGTAAACATCCAGAAGGCTCTCCAAAAATTGTGATGTTGACTCCATTTTGGCCAAGGTAATACTGCTTCTCTTGTCTTTTCCATCTGGCCAGGGGAAATGGGGCAATTACCACAAGCTTCCCCACAGACTGGATTTGCTCACATAAGAAAGATGAAGCTTAATATACTCCAAGCTGAAAACTTCAACTAACTTCCTGGATGTTACAATTGCAATAGCTTTTAGGCATCGTTTCTCTGTAGTAGTAGTAGTAGGTACTTAAAGGGGTAAAAAAAACATCTATGTGCAAGTGAAAAAGATCTTATAGTGGGTGCTACTCAAAGAAACAAGACCCTCTTCAGGCTCAGCTGCCTCTAGTTCTAGATTATATTTATGAGGTACTGTACAATAGCTTTTTATATTCTTCTACCAAGGTACATTTGTTGGTGATTTCTGCTTTTCTGCCCTTTAATCTTCCTTTCTAACCATACTAAATTGAAAGAGTTTTGGAAGTGGGTCTTACATACTCACCTATTTTGGAAACGGGTGGCTTCTCATTTTAGTTTGAACTTTGTACTTGAAAAGCTTACTTTGTCTCCATTTGAACTAGGTCAGTAGGTTGATTTGAGGTTCTCAACTTGGAAGACTGTTTCACTCATTGTTCTAACTTCTGCTTTTATGGTTAATCAGCCCTACCTTGTTTTTCATGAGAGCAGAGTTCCTTTTGAGAACAAATCCTACATTTTTGGTCATAGTGGTCTCAGAGTTTAAGCTGAACTGTTAACCTCTGAGTCTTCTTCATGACCTCAGTAACAAATAATTCTTCTGACTCTATATTTCCACAGGCAGCTCAGATGCTACCCAGACAAAATTTGAACCTTTAGAAAAGCTGATCAGCTGTTTGTCTCCTATGAAGGTAAGAGAAACAGACAATTAGTATTAAAAAAACACCATCTCCAGGTGGTTGCCTCATGTTATTGCCTTTTCTCATACTCACCATATTAATCATTTCCACAGAGGGTTACAATCCATTTCACAAGGGCTTTGGCTTATTGTGTGGCTTTCAGAAAAGGACAGTGGTCTCTAGAAGTATTCTAGAGACAACAACATGGTCCTCTGTACACACACATTTACAAAGCACTACAAAATGGATAGCTTTTTCAGATCCAGAACATGCCCCAGTCTATTCTCCAGGAGCTCCTGAAGTCTTAGTTTAGGGACCTCCTCCCTTTTTATTTTACTCCTCTGAGCTATGAGAATCCATCCATATAGCTTAGGCTATTGCAACAATGATCTATATGTGAAGACAGTACGGTTGAGGATGTAAACTAACCATAACAGTAGATGTTCTAATTGATCACTGTTGTAGTCTCCTCTCCTTCCAGTGCTCTATTCTTGCATATCTATTTTTGTGGTTGCCAGAGTGTGCTTTAGTCACTTTTAAATATATATAGTTATGTTTTAGTTTGTTTCCTAGTATTGTTCTTCAGGGCTCTTGCCTCCCTCCTGGACCAGAAAAATGATCTGAAGCCTTCTTACACTCCATCTGCTTTCTGTGTAGCTCCTCTTCAGCTCCTGATAGTTGAGCATGTGGAAGGTGCCCCAAAACTCTGTGAAGCTAACTGGTCACAGGAAATAGGACCCATATAGCTTAGGCTACTGCTACAATGAGTTATTAGAACATCTGTTGTTATGGTACATTCTTACACAACTGCACTTTATTGTTCACTTTTGTTAATAAGCCAAATAATAATAATAAACAAACGGTAATGTGTAATAGCAGTCTATCCAATTAGGGGTGAATGCCAATAGCTTACTACCATTTAGGAATACATACCTTCTTATCAATTAATAAATAAGTAGATAGTCAGATACAAACTTTTAAAAAGTGAATAAATAAAAATATACTTTAAGAAATGAGATATAGATGAGTACAGATCACAGCTGAGTGTGAAAAGACGTATGACCTTCCACAGAGAAACAGGAAATAATCCTTTTGAATAAATAGATTACAATAAAGTAAAACATCTACCTATAGCCAGTCCTTTTTCTAGCCATCTCTTATCTAAAATAATTACTGAGCCCTGATCTAAACTGTCTTTAACTTCAGAACATATCATAGGCAGAGACAAATGTGAAGACAAACTCACAGGTATATACATCACAAGCTCCAAGGTATCTCTTCCTTTTCCTTTCGGTTATTCATTCAGCTTCTTGTATTATATATTTTCCATACAGAAGCTAGCAATACAGTTATGCAGAGATACATATTCTGCTAATAAGTTTGCTTTCTTACTCTTGGCTAATTCCCTCATTAACAGAATTTTTTAATTGCTTTTTTACAACATTTGGCTTCCTGGCCTGTAAATGATCACAGATCTTGAGATCACAGGGCAAATAATTACATTTTCTGTTTCACATATTTGCTATACATTTCACTTCCTATGGATAGCTTCTGTATTTCCCAGCAGAATACAGTTAAAAATTTCATATACTTTTAACACATGGCATAGAAAAAAGTCACAAGTTCTTGTATCTTTTCATGCCATTGAAAAACACACATATTGCAGATTATATAACATATTTTTTAGTTTACTAGTTGAATGTTTTATAAGATTTATGTGCAGGTCACATATCTGTTACATTCTGGCTTCCAAGACAGAGGCATATTTTTCCTCAGACTACCCTGCACCCATAATATCACTGCAAAATGGACAGTAGAAGCAGTCTGCTAATAAGTGATGTTTATGAAGCTCCCATATTGCAACTTAAATACAGAGAACAGAGCCTCATATACTGTGTGCATATGCAGTTCCTTTTCTCCTGCCCACATCCAGTTTTAGTTGGTCCCTTTAACACACAGACAGACACACATACATACACACACACGGACACATCTGTTTGTGTTTATCTGTGCTGTGTTCTGTGATGCAAAGATACAATCTCTTCTGATTCTGATAAATAAAACACCTTGAAATGATTAGATTTCTTTCACTCCATTGATGTGTAGATTTCAGCTATCCCCATCCCTAATAAAACTGATGATTCTATAGTTTAGCTAGGTTTGCATACTGCCACACTATGCCCACTTTTGTTAACATTTAGCAGTTCAACTTAGCAGTGCCTAGTGTGCTGCAGGATTATGTAGCATACTGAACATAGTTTCCGAGGCTGGGCAGAAGTCACTTGCAGTCATAAGTGCATGTTTTTTTTACTCATACACATGACAGAATTATATTTGAGCTCATGGAATTCATAACACCCTGCGTGGCCATGAGGAAGTCAATTCACTGCTTTGGAAATCCAGAGTTCTGTTGAGAAAGTGTGATTGGTGTCTCAAAGGAAGAGTTATTGAATTAGCAAAACTGAAAACAAAAGTATGCAAGGGGAAATTGTTTAACCAGAACTGTTCTCTGTGCCAAACAAGAGTTACCAATAAAAAACAAGCAAATAAAATCACTTTTAATGCAATGAAAATCACAAATGCACCTGTAATAAAAGCAACTCAGGAAATGGTTACACTTCACTTTCGTAGAAGGAAAACAATGTTTGGGATCTATAATAAATACCAAGAAAGCATGTATCATAAATTTATGCTCCACTCTTGTTTGTTATGCCTACCCACATGCATATGCTCTAAAAGTCCCAAATCAATTTTTATACTATAAATGTATACTCTTGAGCAAAACTCTCAACTGTCCAGATTTTTGAAGACTGTTCAGATTTTTGGTCAGTTCTTCATAAAATTTGGAGTTTTCTATGAAATCATTACTGATTGAAGTCACTAAATAATATTAAATAATAACAGACAGTTTGAGTTTCAGACTTCACATCCTTCAGAAAATATACAATGATGCCAAATCTGTCATTCTGTCAACCTTATAAGTTTATAGGAGCAGTATTTAAAATCTGTCCCTACATTTGGGCTTTTGTCCCCCCATTTTGTCTGGCTTTGTCTAGATTTTTTTGTGCTATGAGATTGAGAGGTATAGTCTTGAAAGAGGTGATCTGACATTTTTTATAAAAACAAATAGTGCCTTTAGCAATGTGTTTATCTGTTACTTTATAGAAGACTGAGGTGAATGGAAGAATACGTCGTAGAAAGATGTCTGAACTGTTGCTTAATTTGTCTGTATTACTTCCTAAGCTGAAAAGTAGCTGTTTTGCTATTCCTTTGTGATAAGAAATAAAGATGTGTGTCTCTTATTACATCCATATCTGGGAATTGTTGTTTTCCCTTCTTACAAAATTGCCAAGAGGTAGAAGTGAGGCAGTTGTATTATCTGTTTAAGTGAAGAGACTGAAGAGCTATCAGAAGTAAAAGCTATGCAGTTACCTAGGCAACGCAGACTGTGTCCTCTGAGAAGAATGGTGTTAAGCTCTTTGATTCCAGTGTTCAGAATTCTGTCACAAGTTAAAATCATTTTCGCTTTTAATTCAACATATTAGACTTTTAATTAATAAAAAATAAAAAGGAAGACAAACAGAAAGAAATTTAATTAGGCTGTGCCAGCCATCAGGCAGTAACTTATTATCAGTTAGCGTAACAAGGTATGTTCCCTTCTAAGTGACACAAAGGAAGTTGTCATTTGTTAGATGTGTGAAAGAATGAATATTAGATCACCTGGCAAACATTCATTTAGTGTGTAAAACCAGAGACCTGAGGATAAAAACTTTGGTCAGAATTTACTGTTGTAGACACAAACTGGCCAGATATGTGCACTTCTGCCAACTTAAACCATACCCGCCCCCTATTTTGCAAACAGTTTTTCAGGAACTAATGACAATGCGGTATCTTTTGCACCTTTGTACCCAGGCAGGGTGGATGCATACACAGTCCAGGCATGTCCTTAATGTTGCTATGCATTATAGCTTCACAGATGTAATAAGCAGGAGCTAGTCTAGGAATACAGGCAAGGAAAATAATTTCCTTTTTTGTAGTTACCCCCCATCATGATATTTATAAGAGAAGAGAAATTGGCTTCAGCTGTTTGCCATAATGCTTCACTAACATTCTTTTTAAACAGTGCTAAACATGGAAAGGTATTCTCTGGCATGGGTAATATAACACAAACTTTGATTTATGTAACCACCACACTGCATTTTTTTTCAGGAAAGCTAATACTGTCTTGATTCTGAACTCACATACATTACCACAGACACATTAGCAGTACTTACGGATGGGCTATAAATCACTTGAGTAGACAACAGTGGATTTACAACCTTCAGGGTCCACTTAAAAAATGAATATATTACACTTTCCCTATCTTTTTGTAATGAAATGTTCTGTGTAAACTCTGCTGCTGGAGATAAGGGTACATAGAATAATAGACATTTGTCACTGCTGAATGTTAGTTTGCTTGTTTTTGTGCTAGGCTGTGCTAGTTCATACTATTACTATACAATTTGTGTGAGACAGCCCCGATTTGATGTATTGTGCTATTCACAGTGATGTCATGATCTTCTCTGTTTTATCCAAAATGTAGCTGGCACAATGAAAAACTTGGATAAAGCAAATGGTTTAAAGGCAGATGCCAAAAAAAAAACTATGACCAGATATTTTGCAAATTAAAAAAAAATCTACATCCAGTCTCATACTGTGACATCCTGGGAATTTTGCCAATATCCTATAAAAAGCAACAATTATTTCTAAAATCTGGTGAAGTACTAGACTTTATTTCATGTGGATGTAAATGCTTATGAAGTATTTTTCTTTGACATCATCTTAATTGCATATTATTGACAAAAATTATGTTATATACTCCTGTTTTTCAAATTATCTCCCAGAATGCTTAAATCTAATTGGAGAAACATCAGAGACAGTGGTCTTTTAATTCTACACAAAGCCAGATTAAAAAAAAAATAGAATGGACAACACAAGCCTCTTACAAAATAAAATGATGTCACTGCAAATGACTTATTGCTACAATCATTAACAAAGCCATGAACAATTAGGGACAAAGAGCCCAAATCAGGGGCATTTTAAAATATTAAACTATTCACTTATAAAGTTAGCAGGATAAGGGAATGTGTATTAATCTGCATTTTCTGATAGGATTGCAACGTTTGCATCCTTCCATTTCCTAATAAAAAAGCCGTATCCCCTGCATAATGAAAGCATATCCCTAGACACACACACACACACACACACACACACACACACACACACACACACACACACACACACACACACACACACACACACACACACACACATGTATTTAAGCACTGTAGCTAATATCAGTAACTTAATAACTTCCAAAGAAGAGCTCACACAATCCTGAAAGCTTAAGTAATTGCAGATCCCATGTTGATCCAATTAAAGGTATTCTATCATGTCTGCGTTACAGTGCCTTTATGTTTCTTTAAACCTGAAAATAAAATTTCACAGTCTCCCTCTCCTGACTCAACCAACAAAGAAACTACTTAATTACTGGCAATCACTTCAAAACTCTAGTTTTAACTGTACCAACTCTTCTCCTTGCAGACTCCTTAAAGTCTTGCTCACAATCTATGGAACAATTCCAGTTCAAAGAAGTCAGAATTTTTAGAGCTAGAAAAATCCTCAAGGAAACTGAAATCTCTGGATCCACCAGAGCTGAAAACCATCTCCCAAAAATCACTGAATGGCTTCTTCATCTTCCTTACACTTCTTATAAGTAGAAGCATAAGAGAAAGTGGAATCCCAGGAATATGGAAACTGGCCAACATCACCCCTTTTTACAAGGACCATACCTCAGACAACCCAATAGTTTTAAGCTCATTGACATACTGAACAGGCCAACTAAACCAATTTCTGAAGAATACTAAAATCTTGCAATATATGGCATTATTTAATTACCTTACCACCTCACCGTAAATTATAAATTTAATGAGGGGCAGAACAAAATTCTGAGGCAAAATCAGGGATTTCTCTAAATATCAGACAATGATGAGAGGTATGCTGTAAAATTTTGCAACTTCATAAACTTGTCTTTAAACTATGGGACCACCATGGTTTGAGAGTTATCATGATAGCTGTTAAACCATGGCAGTTCACATTAAAAAAAAAATAGCAAATAGCCATACATTTTTAGCACTCACAAGCAATACATAAATCAATTTTTTTTCTTCTTTCTATGTTGTTACTTTTCCATTGCTATAAAGTGCATTGCAAAATGTCAAAGTTCCAGCTGGATCCCCCATATCACTGCTCTCCATGGAGAAGTACAGTTTAGGTTTCAGAATAGCAGTTATATTTACAGAACAGTGCTTTGTTGTTAAAATCGATGTTCTATCTAATAATAAGCAAGCATAATGTCACCTTTCCAGTCTGATAAGTACTCTAGTACAAGATATTATTTTTAGGAGTCATTTCAAAACACACAGACATAGACATATAGACATGCACTCACACAAACATGGACAAACATACATGCACACACACACACACACACACACACACACACACACACACACACACACACACACACACACACACACACACACACACACTCATTCACATTTGTAAGATGCATATATTCATTATGTAACAATTTCTAAAAGTGCATTGTGTAAAATATTCCACCTTAAATAAACAAGGAAATGATACACTTTTTCCTATCAACACTAAGAAAAACATAATTATCTTTTTAATATAATAAACCATTCAGTATAAAATTCTGGAAAAATCTCACACTAAGGTCATTTGCTAAACTAAATCATTTCATCCTAGGTAGGCATTGTAGGGAAATAATGGAGTCTCCAGGGGTAGAAGACCCTCAGCCTATATCAACAGGTTGTATAACAGCCCTGGTTTATCCACTGTTTCCCTATAATGACAATCTTTTTGGTCATTATTACTTACTAATATGCAGTTTTATAACTCAGCTCACCTAAAATAATCTAGTGAAGACTGCAATGGCTTTTTACTCTGAGGTCCTGTTTTGATTATTGTTGTACAGTTTAGTAACTTACTGGTTACTAGATAGATCTTGTTAAGTAAAAGGTACATGATTTGATGTTTAAACTGTAGTCACTGTGAATATTAGGTTTCTTGTGTCATGGTGTACTGGTACAGGATATGGCATTTAAATATACTTATATATATATTTATATATATATATATATATAGAGAGAGAGAGAGAGAGAGAGCTCATTTATAGCTCTGTAATAAACTGGAACCCTCCAAAATACTGAGATAATATGTCATCTGATAACCTCGACAATATAAATTCTCCCCAGTATTGATTCACATGTACCAGCATTAGCTGATGTTCATCATTAGATCACTGTTGCAGTAATGTAAGCTGTACGGTATTTATCCTGCCATTAAGTAGATTGCTGGTCAACTTCTGAAGCTTTAAGGCACCTTCTATCAGCCCTAACCATTTACAGCTCGAGAAGGGAAATATAAAGTCAGTGGTTAGTGCACCAAACATTTAGAACTTTCTTACTGTTGAAGTGTACTCTTTCCTGCCTGCTTTGAGTGATCAAAGATCAGCAACAGCTTCTTCAAGGCTGTGGGGATAAGTACCCTGTTGGGTATTTCATTCCATTTTATCAGTTTTTGTGAGGAAATTGTATATTTTCTGTCAAAATTTGTTGCTAGAGGCTAGGGCTACTGTTTTCAGTAGTTGTCACTAAAAAAAAAAAATTACCTCAAAATTTAACTTTTAATCAGGAGGTAAGATTGACTTACCAAGGCTCTTCTATTCAGTTTTCAGATAGTGTTTTTCAGTAGAGACAGGGACTTGAGTCATGGTACTCCTCTCTGCAATCTGCAAGAAGAAAAAGTTATACAGGAAGCTTCAATCTTAAAGCTGACTTCCTCTTCACCTTGGCTGCCAATGAGTGACTCTGCTGTAACCTTACAGAATTCCTGGGGATGGTCCCTCTGGTGCTGCCCTTGGGAAGCCACTAAGGACAGAGAGGTGGGCATATCTTCTATGCCTGTCAGTCTGGCTTCTTCAGGCAAGGGAGAACCAATCTTTTTAACATCAGAGGAGGGAGAAGATACTGTTCCTTTGCAAAGCCATTCTGAACAGCTTGTTTTTGGGGAAAGGACTGTTCTTCAAGGAACCCTTTTTCTATGGGTTTTTCCAGGAAAAGGAAACATAAGGTTAGGCATTTTTCTTTACCTGGGTCACCTATGTTAGATAAGGTGGATTAGCTGGGGTTTACTAAAGGCTTATTTAAAGTCTTTCAGTTCTTACATTCTGAGTCTTGCCTTTGTTTACAAAGGAAAAGATTTTCTTGTCTCAGATTCTGACTCTTAGTTTGAGGGACAGGAATTAGACTATTTTTTTTTTCAAGTTTATACGCCTCAGAATGGGGAATCTGACTCTTAGGAAAGTTTTTCTTTAGATGTCCTACCTGAAAATTTTTTTTCCTGATGCTATTGCCAGAATGAAGGAGATATTTCAGTGGGAACAAAAAGAAATACCAGAGTCCCATATTATGATTCATTCCAGGTGCATTTTCCACAACGTACAGCTGTTCCTCCTGTTATGTCAGCCTTAGACGATGTCTTCCTTGCTTCCAGCAGTATGCTTGACAGTCAGCCACCTGCTCCCAGAAAGTCTGATAAATTATATAAGGTTGCCAGACTGAGAAATTTATTTTTCTGAATTCTAGATCTGACCCTGAAGTGATTTCTCTTACAAAACCATATTCTGACAGACATTTTATGACAGCAAACGTTATTATTCCTTCTGATAAAGATAGGAAAGTTTTTGATAGGTTTGGGAAGAATGTTCATACATTCAATCTCTCCTCAACTTCTGCTATTTTTCTCACAGACTTTAAGCAGTTACACACCATTTCAATGTCCCAAAAAGCAAACCATAAGGAATACAAAGATTACAGACGTATAGCAAACCTGTGCCTTATAAAAGAAATCTGTGAGAAACATATATAAACAACTTTGGGATTACATAAACAAATATGAACTTCTTTATGATACTGTTTGAAAAGTAGTATTAACAGACATACACCAATGTTATATTTATTGTGACAGTGGTCTTATTCACTCAACTTAAAGACTATCAGGAAAGAAACATCAGAAGTAGTTTTCAGGCAGAAGGGCTGCAGAAAATTAAATTAGGTGAAGACAGAGTGTACAGCTTGTAGAGCATTTTGGTAGAAAAAAACTAGAGAAAAGTTACATTCTGATGAAGTGATTAGGATGGCCCAAGAAACTGAGTAGCTAGATAGAATGAATGCAAATTTAAGATACTACAAGCAAATAATACTCATAATGTTTATAAATTATATCCATATTACAATTCCCAGCATTGCCTCATGTGATGTTTTCCCCATGCATGCTTTACAGTAAACTTGCCACTTATGCATGATCTGCCTGGTGTGTGTAAAGTGCATCTGGAAGGAATTAAGTGTACTACACATGGGGCAATGTACCTGTACTGAAAAAACAGATTAAGTATACTGTATTTTTTTTGTTGTTGCTTACAGTAAAGTAGCAGCAACAGGGCCCTTCACACAGATAGGCATTCTTTTTTTTTTTAAATAGAAATTTTATTGTTTTTCAAAACAGATATAACATAACACAAACAGTTGTAGAGTAGTAATTCAGATATAAGATGACAGTTGAATAAAAATATGTACATTATATACAAATAATCATTCTTAAAATCACAATATAGTATTACAGGAAGAAATTGGAAGAGACATCAATGTGTGGAAAGCAACATCAAATCTACCCTATTTATACTTGGTCGAATATCATATATGTTGGGTCGCATTGTAGGTTCAAGAACAGCCAAAGAAAAAAACCCTATGGATGTCAAGTGTAGTTTTTTTATGCAGTATATATATATATATATATATATATATATATATATATATATA
>NC_056739.1:59917204-59924704 GCF_019279795.1 Protopterus annectens | reverse complement strand
CCATCCATTTCCATAAAACAGAGGTGTTCTAAAAGGGCAATTTGTTAGAGCAGCCCGAATGGTCACTCAGTATGAAAGATTTATTTATGAATGCCATAATCTTCAAGACGTGTTTTTCAGAAGGGGTTATCCCCATTCCCTGGTAAAAAATGTCATGAATGAGGTTATCAATAAAAGGGAAAATGGCCATTTCATTCCTTTATTGAAACCTAATGGCAATATGTCTGTTAATGGTATTACTGACTTATCAGCAGATGAACAGGTACATATTGCCAATACTTCTATAGATAACCATCAAATAGTAAGTGTTAATAAAAATAATGATAAGAATAATTATAAATCTTGTTTTATCACAACTTTTTCTACTGATGCATATTATATAAAAGCTATTTTAGAAAAGAATTGGCCACTTTTGATAGGTGACATTAATATAAGAGGAATAATTGGAGAAAGGCTATTCTGTGTTTTTAGAAAAGGCAACGACATCAACCCCCAGATTCATGAAGCTCGGCGCAAGGCCGGTGTAAGGCCTGCGCCAGCCGTGTGGCATATAAATGGTGTAGTAGCGCCATATGCATATTAATGAAGGTGCGCCGCTACCACATCCACGTGCATAGGACACGTACGTGAGTGCATGGGGCGTTACTAAGCTGCGCCTGGAGGCGTGTCAATGTCGGCTGGCGATGAGCAACCTAAACTGCTGAATATTATAGCCTGCCTGCAATAGTAATCGCACCTATCAGTGTCCGTGGATAATGAAACGTATGCAAAGCATGCAAGACAGTTCCCGGCCACACAAAATGGAGAACCAAACAGAAATGCACGCAACACAATATGAGTTTCCATCCATGGAACAAATGATATTTAAAATTGTGTGTTTGTAATGTACTGCACTGTCAGTAGTTATACCCAGTGGAAGTGAAGTGCATCATGTCAGCGCGCCGCCAATACACACGTCTAGCCCCATGGGCATGGTCACCAGCAGTCCCACAGTGGTAGTGATAGTACACAGCTGGGCAGTTGTGGCTATATAACAACCGTAAAGAAACCTGACAGTCCAAATTGTATACCAAACACACACAAACATATGTATATTAAAATGTGCTATACACATGAACAGGAACGTAACCGTCACATACACATAGGATGCCATATTCGGAACCGGGATATCCAAAAGCAGAACCCATGCATGCAAATGCAATACGCAACAACCCCTGTATAGCATATAACCCGCACCCATGTCTGAATATCCACCAAATCCAGCTACCAGCCTTGCGCATCCATACACCTACACATAGCGAGTATTCCCCATATGTAGTAGGAAGTATCGTCCTAGGCAGTGTCAGGATTGCAAATATGTATCCCATGTTTGTAAACATCCCATCACAGGTACGTAAATCTAAATGCCCGTGCGTTAATGTTAAAGCAAAATGTGTGTACATCCCGCGTGGGATAAGTAACCTGTTGAAACCTCAGAGTTGTTTACACGCCACGGTGTCCATTACTGTACACATCTGGACAAAACATGTATGTGTAGTCATGGTACTGTTCAGTTTCTACACAGACATGCAAAACATACTACGCAGGATGGAACAGCTGTCCACCATGCAGGTCACCCCACTAGGGTTTCCCCCTGTTCGTAGAAATGTGAGAATTTGCAGGATAAAACATACCCCCAGCCAGTGCAAAGGACAGAATTACACGTGTATGCCAAGATAAAAGCTTATTCCATAGCATTTGAATAGCTTATGCTATCCCAAATAATAGTTATGTGTACCAGATGCAAAATACCTGTATCATACAACTAGTAAAGAAAATAAGAACTATATTATTGTCTTAAAATCACAGGACATTTGCCATGTCTTAGGTGTCGTCGCAGGACACAACTGTCCAAAGTGGGACCTCCCCTCGCAAAGAGGAATAAGTGGTAACCCTACACCCCACTGAATTATCGACAGTATATAGTCAACTCAATCACATACCGACACCACCTCCCAACCTATTACAGCAACAAAACCTGGACAAAGCCTAAAAGGATGGGTGGACAAATAGGGACAGATGTAATTACTGCTCTCACAAACGTCGAAAGTTCACTGAATAATAGTATGTACATAAGCATGAAATGTTGTGAAGGATGTGGGGTAGTCCCCAGTATTACAGAGGTCCGTACATTTATACTGTAACAAACTGTCACATATGTCGACTGTAGTACTGCATACCTGTAGTTAATTCATAGTTAAGTCATGTGCAAAATAATAACCCTCATAAGAATGAATACAGGAAATAGTCAAATGTGAATGGGAACACCACTCACCGTGGATTATGTATTGTAACCACCCCCACCCATATTATGTATTGCCAACATCATAAGCTGCTGACAGGTGCCCAAACACCTGTGTCTGTAAACACAGATAAAATGTTTAAAATGGACAAACCCTGTCTATGTGCTTTGTCTGACATTTGAACATGGTCAGGGCAGCTCCGTTCAATAGGCAGACAAGCCAAAACCCAGATCACCACATGAACACCCTGACAATTAAAGACTTGTATGTGTCAGGACTTTAAGCCTTGGGGTTCTGAATATCCCTGCAGTGATGAAATATGCAGTTTGGGTCCAGAGCAGTAGGGAATAGGGAATGTGTAACATGTAGTACCGCATTTTTCCCAGCAGGAGAATGGATGCCTGTGTCGTAAGTGAAGCGGTGAGGCATATGTTAATGCAGCTATGTACTATGGGTATGCATATAAATGAGTCAGAACACCAAACGTATAGTGGTTACAGCATCCGGCCAACGTGAATGCAGTCCCGGTTCAACTACGACTACAGCACATATAATGTTAAAGTGTAATGAATGTGTCTGTGCTGTACAGACATTTAAATATGTAAAGGTGAACGTGTGTTTCGCATATGTCCGTTAACCGGATTAGAGATATTTTACTGGTACTGTCACAAGTAATAAAGCCCACGTAAGCACAAAGACTTAGTAAACATATGTAACCCACAATAAGGATATGCATGTGCGCCTGCGCATAATCCACAATAAGGAAATGCAAGTGCGCCTGTGCGTGTGTAATCCGCTCACAGCATAGCAAATGAATGCTGGTTTCTACACGTAATGTCTATATATGGATATATACATTTCTGTATAGATATATATATCCACAGACTTAAACTAAATAAATATATGAAATAAAGAATGTACAGATATACATATATATATATATATATATATATATATATATATATATATATATATATATATGTATATATACATACATACATGCAAACACATACAACATCAATTGATATATACCTAACAAACATATAAACAAATGTCCTCATAGATATAACACATGTACATAAATAGGTTACACCATAGCTAGTATGGATACACATAACAGACATGCAATTAAGGTAAATACACTGCTGCTCTCAAAACTACTGCCCGGAAAGTATCAGTGTGCCAGATCTGTAAGTCCTACTCTTTAAACATGGATATAGGTGTCCTTTGCAGGACTCCAAAAATAGTGAATCTATAAACGCACAGCCCTGTAATGATTGCTGCAAAGAAGTGTCATCCGCAACTACAGTATATCTGTACATGCAACAGTAGCTTGTGCAAGTGTAATAACACATGGGTTGACAGAATGTAAGACATATGTACCGACATGCGGAGAGTGGATAGTGCTTAGAAGTGTCGTCATAATTTATTATCGCTCACATTAAATATGTGTTATGACTACTGTGGAGGGGTGTCAGGTCTGGGAATCATGGGTATACAATAATGGGCATAGGTGCCTAGGTGTTGGTTGGCACAGATTTATGAGGTCCACCCCATGGGAGTGATTAATATACCTATGTGGGTATAGCAGACTCCTCTAACTTCCTAAAATGAAGAACCCATCTACCGGATATCGTGTAAACTATTGGGAGAAGATGTAGGGAGTTATATTAGTGTTGTGTAAGTGATTATCATGGACGTACATGCGTACGAATAAGATGGTAACCATACCTCTCAATCAGAATAAGACATCTGGACAAAGGCATTTTAAAATAAGTACAAACAGGGAATATCTCAAATATTCCTCTTACAAAGTCAGAATGTGGATAGAATAATGGATCAGTCAATAGTATGAATGTTTTGAGGGTTATTAATTGTAAATAACAAATGTCTGTCATTATTGTCTAACCCCACAGTCCCAAATGACTTCCCACTAAATTACCAGAAAGGCATTGCACAATATTATTAAAAAAGGAACAAAATCAGACATCTAAGTTAGGGACATTTACCCAAAATGTGTACAGTTGAGAGGTATGAAGGTAACCCTGACCTAAATAAATGTACAGAACTAGTGCGATTAGGTGGACAGGTGTGAAGAAAGACGTGATGACAAATGACAAAACATGTATAAGTCAAAAGCATGCACCTCGACAAATCTGGATGAATACTAATGCCCTGTGATAGTCAATGTGGAAGGTTAATAGAAACAACATAAATGTGTCCCTCAGGGTGCTATGCAGTGTCCCCGAGACAGTGTTCAGTCTCCCCCACACGCATGTGAGTTCTGCCACTGATGGAAAGTGCAAATACCGGCGAACACATAAGGTAGATGATAGCAGAATATGTTTTGATCAGCACCTGTTGGCTTTTGTGAGGAACACAACACTCTGGGCGGGAGTGTCCTACAAAAGGAATGTAATGGCATCTGGCCTGTGATTTCTCCATATATTGTGTGTAGTGGTGTAATAAAATGACATATCTTGTATCAGAAACAGATACATGTTATAGGAAACAGTATCATCGACTATACCACTACAAGACAAATCTGAAGGTATGAAAAGTGCTGAAGTAGTCAGTTTAGTATTGACCGCAGGTATGTGTGGACTTGTCAAATGTCACAACTGTACATATAGTCCCTATAGGGCTGTTACCTCTACAAATGATGAAAGTGGGAGGTGCTCTGTATAAATGACAGACGTAGCAGGTCAAAACATACCTACAGCCATGCCTACTCCACAAATAGACATATTAGCACACATCAAAGCTTAGGCCAGGATTCAGGAAGCTTTGGTCGGTGTACGAGTAGAGTAAGAGTAGAGCAAGGCAAGATGTCCACCGAGCTATTCAGCAATATCCTGTAGGGGCGTGTAACACAGCCCCTCAAACGAACGTTGCACGGACAATGTTAGGATATGCAAATTACCCCATTTGTAGGTGAAAGCTATGCAAATGATGTAAAATATGCGATACATGAAACAGTAAGCTGTCCGTGCAAGAGTAAAGGTATGTGCAGAAATGTACACGGATGTTAACCGAGTAATGTTCTGCAAGTAGCTAAACGGAGCAATGTCATCTGCAAATAAAGGATGGTTTAGTTGAAGAAGCATGCCAATGGCCAAATATAACGCCAGTGGCATGTATTCCCATTGGAAATTAATAAAACTCTAGTTGTCCTCCCCCGATCTCCGAGTACGCGCTGTGCATACAAAACAAGACAAATATGTAAAATATACATACAAATTGTAATGTCAGTTAAAAGTTATTGCGTCATGCAGGGGAATGGCAAGCTGAAGACAACATGGCTACTGAGTAGTGGTTGCTATGTGTGGAAGCGCACACTCAGAGATGTAACCAAGCATTAGTAGGCAATCCTATGCAATTAAGGCTGAGGATAGTGAAGCACAATTTGTCATGCCATATGGGCCAAGCCCCTACAGTGTAAGAGTAGGTGAAGGGGACTATCAGTGTAGAAGATAGGTGACATCAGGAGTGTGTATGTATAAAACACTGTAATCTTATTAGAGCAGTGTGTCACATGTCTGCTGTCAGTGACTCATCATTGGAAGAGGCATATTATGATTTATCCTAGGTAAAGTCAGTAAACTGATGGTGTATGCCATGGATATCACTGAAGTTCCTTGCAAACCTGGTGAAGTGTGTTTGCGCCCGTGCAAGCCTGTAAGCTCGAGTAAGCATGTGTGCATGTGTGTCAGCCTGTGTGCGCGACTTGAAGAACGAGTAAGCTACTGTAAGATTGTTGAAGTCCGTGTAATGTTGTGTAAGCCAGTGTAAGTGTTTGTACACATGTATAAGCCTGTGTGTGCACGTGGAAGCGGATATGCACTTCACTGTGCTCCTAAGCACGGCGCCGCTCACTGTGGACACAAACAGTGAAAAGGAAGGTAAACAAATAGCAGTAAGTTAACCAAGGAAAACTACCACAGCTAGCAGGTGGAAACAATCAGACTGAGTATATTACACAGCCAGTACAGTAGGCCAGCACAGCACAGCATGTACAACTCTACAAACAGTAGTCCACCATGTTATTCTCAGACACACTGCAACACTGTAGTATAGTAAGAGAAGTGCAAACTGTAAAAGCTTAACTGAGACAAGATAATGTTAGGGGCTGCCATTGCTATTATACGTCAACATATGCAACATGTGGAGGGTTGTGCCAATGTGAATGCCGCTCAGCATCACACAGTGAGTAGACGGAGAGGAGTGTGAAGGCACATGGTAAACTACCAGGGGCTACATGAGCTGCAGATAGTAGAGCACTATAGAGTGGACAGAGACCTCCTGCAGAAGATTGTGGATCTGTGCCGGCCATGTATTACACACACAGACCCAACAGAGGGAAACCTATCCCAGTGGAAACCAAGGTATGTGTTGCCCTAAGGATACCAGCAACAGGTACCTTCCAGAGATCAACTGGTGATATGATGTGGATTTTACAAACATCAGCATCCAGGGTACTGCACCAGGTCATGAATGCCATGTCAGCACATGTCAATGATGATGTATATATCCCCAATTCCCATAAGGTATTGGGCAGCAACATGTGTCGTTTCCACACAATAGTGGAATACCCTAAGTACTGTGTGCAATACACTGTATGCACATATGCATCAAAGCACTAGCCAGTGAGTGTGGCAGGGCCTACATCATCCACAAGGGCTTCCCCTCCATGAAGTGGCGGTTTGTGTGTGATGGCCAGCCCATAATAATGAATGTGTGTGCTGGATGCCCTGGAAGCTGCAATGCTTCTGATATGTGGCATCTGACGCAGCTGTACAAAATATTTGGCAATGGGGACAACCCTCATGGTCACCTAGTGGGGGATGCCGGATGTGCAGTTCAACTGTGGCTGATGACACACATCAGAAATGCACACACACATAAACAGGAATGCCATAATGAGGCACACGCACATACAGAAACCTTACTCTAGCATGTGTATGTGTCGCCAAGTCACAGTTCTGGTGCCTGGACACATCTGGTGGAGCATTACCGCACTTGTCAACTACATGTATCAGAATTGTCTGTGGCCTAGGTCATCTGTGTCACACACACACACACACACACACACACACACACACACACACACACACACACACACGACAGTTTATATACATAGTGTGAGTGACTGTTCATGTATGTGCAATACTGCAGAACAGTTCAAACACAGCAAAGTATGTCAATAATGGACATTCAT